>NW_005842533.1:1952-23894 GCF_000455745.1 Alligator sinensis
GGCCGCGGCGGGGACACGCCGGACCCGCGGAGCCGGGCGGCTCGGACGCAGCATTCTGCAACGCGCCTTTCGCTTTCGCTTTGCCGCGGGGCGGGGAGGGATTGATCCGGGGGAAGCCCCGCGCGCCCGTCTGCCCGCGCCGCAGTCTGGAGCGCTCCTGCCGCCCGCGCCCGCGCCACGTGTGTCTGCGCCCGGGGGCTTCGCGCGGCACAGCGAGCCCTGCCCAGCTCAGGGTCGGGGTGGGTGGGGGCGGAAGACACTTTTGGGAAGCCACATTGCTCCTGCTCATGCCTGGAGCTCTCCTGCCTGCTGCTGGACGCCTGCCCCGGAGTAGACATCTGTACAGGGAGGGGATACACTTACCGCGGGATAGTTAACCCCCCCGCCCAAACTCAGTGTCAGGGTTGGGGTGGAAGACACTTTTGGGGAGCCACATTGCCCCTGCTCATGCCTGGAGCCCTCCTGGCTGCTGCTGGACACCTGCCCCGGAGTAGGCATCTGTACAGGGAGGGGTACACTTACCGCGGGATAGTTAACCCCCCCCCCCAAACTCAGTGTCAGGGTTGGGGGGGAAGACACTTTTGGGGAGCCACATTGCCCCTGCTCATGCCTGGAGCCCTCCTGGCTGCTGCTGGACACCTGCCCCGGAGTAGGCATCTGTACAGGGAGGGGTACACTTACCACGGGATAGTTAATGCCCTGAGTTCAGTGTCAGGGGGGTTTGGGAGCCATCTCTGGGGAGCTACAGAGCCCCTCCTTCTGCCTGGTTACCCTGGAGCAGATGTCTGTCTGGGTGCGGACGGGTACACTTATCACGGGATAGTTAACCCCCACTGATTGCAAGGGGGAGTTGCACGACAGTTCTGGGAGCCACACAGCCCCTTCTCCTGCCTGGCCCTCCTGGCCGCAGTTGGTCCCCTGCCCGCCCTTACCCCACTGCAGATGTCTGTCTGGGGAGGGGATACTACCCTGAGATAATTAACCCCCTGATCTGGGGGGGAGCAGGGGAAGCCACTTCTGAGGAGCCACAGAGCCTTGCTTGTGCCTGGTCTGTCCCTAAGCAAGACAGCACAAGGGCTGGGATCCCAGCCCTGCTCCAAAGGACCATCCCTGCGGGGTTGGGGCGAAGGGGAAGGCCCACGGAGCAGTTAGGAGATCAGAGACAAGATACCTGGGATCTCCTGAGCATCTATTAACCTTTTACAGCAATAGGATGTCCCCCTGCTTCCCTTGTGCAGGGTCAGGTGTGATGCCCCGTGCTGTGTGAGGGGTGATGGCAGTTTTAGGAAGAGCTTAGAGGTTGGATTTGTCGGGGGTGGGGGGGCGTTGCACAGGGCTGACCCTGCCCCAGGCAGGGGGTTGCGCTACAGGAGACCTCTGGAGCTCCCAGGTAGAGGCCACAACACTGCTGCAGAGGATGGCAACCCCCTCCACCCTTCAGTATGTACCCATCTGAGCATAGGGTAAAATTCCTTCCTGACCCCAAATATGGCATCAGTCTGGCCCTTAGAAGGACAAAACCATCTAGCCAGAAATCTCTTTTCAGTCCCAGCAAGAACATGCATAGTTGGTCGGGTCAGAAGGGACCTGAGCAGATCATCAAGTCCGAGCCCCTGGCACAGGCAGGAAAGAGTACTGGGGTCAAATGACCCCGGTGAGGTGTTCATCCAGCCTCCTTTTAAAGACCCCCAGGGTAGGAGCGAGGACCACTTCTCTTGGAAGTTGGTTCCAGATCCTAGCCGCCCTGACTGTGAAGTAGCGCCTCCTGATATCCAGCCCGAATCTGCTCTCTGCCAACTTGTGACCGTTATTTCTAGTCACTCCTGGTAGTGCTCGGGGGAACGGGCTCACCCAATGCCTGCTGGTCCCCCCTGACTGGTTTGTAAACATCCACCAGATCCCCTCAGCCTCCTCTTGTGGAGGCTGAACAGGTTCAGGTCCCGTCGCCTCTCCTGGCAGGGCCTGCCGTGTTGCCCCCTGACCATGCGGGTGGCCTCCTCTGGCCCCTCTCCACGCTGGCCACATCCCTCCTGATGTGCAGCGCCCAGAACTAGACGCAGTACTCCAACTACGGCCCGACCAGTGCCGCGTAGAGGGGGAGGATCACCTCCTGGGACCCGCTTGAGATGCATCTGTGGATGCACGACAAGATGCGGTTGGCCTTCCTGACCACATCCCCACGCTGTCGGCCCATGTTTATTCTGGCATCAATAATGATCCCAAGATCCTTTTCGGCCTCTGCACTGACGAGGAGGGAGTTCCCCAGCCTGTAGGTATGCTGCTGGGTCTGCCCCCCCAGGTGCAGCACCTTGCACTTGTCAGTGTTGAATCCCATCCTGTTCCCATCCGCCCACCCCTGTAACCTGTCTAGGTCCAATTGCAGCCTATTCCTCCCTTCTAGCATGCCCACATCCCCCCACATCTTAGTGTCATCTGCCAATTTGAACAGGGTGCTTTTCCCCCCCTCGTCCAAGTGGCTGATGAAGATGTTGAACAGCGCAGGCCCGAGGACCGAGCCCTGGGGGACCCCACTGCCCACATCCCTCCAGGTCAAATAAGACCCATCCACCACCACTCTCTGGGTGCGGCCCTCCAGCCAGTTAGTGACCCATCTGACTGTGTAGGTGTCGACACCACAGACCCCTAGTTTTTTAATGCATTGGCACGGCCCAGTCAAAATCTCCAGCCTGAGATGCAGCCAACACCCAATGCCGCTGAGAAAGGCTTAAAAACACCTTAATACCTGTAGCAGGGAAGGTGGGGAGGGAGCAACCAGCAAAGCCCAGAAATACCCAGAGCAAAACATAGGCACCGGTTTGCCGGCACCACCCGGAAAAACTCCTTCAAATAATGAGGCAGTGGGATAGACCCTGGGGAAGCAGTCTCTGGCGCTGGAGGCCTTCCAGGAGAGGTCGGACGGCCACTGGCTGGGGATGATCTAGAGATGGTGACGCCTGTAGTCTGCTAGAGGGACTTCCCACATTTCTGGACGTTGTGGGTTGCCACATGGGACCAGGAGGGGATTTTTTTCCCCCTCCTGTTACTACATGTTTCAGGGAGGGCTTTAAGCCTTCTTCCAAGGCATTAGGTGTTGGCTGCAGCCTAGGCTGGGGATTTTGACTGGGCTGTGCTAATGCTCCCGGCAGGACTCAAACCCACAGGGTCCTGGCTGAAGGACTTTGCCCCTCTGTTCAGGGTCAGACTGATCACCGGGTCAGGAAGGAATTGTACCCCATGGTCAGATTGGTACAGACTGGGCAGGGGAGCTTGCCTTCCTCATAGCTGCAGGGAGGCCTCTTCCCGGGATCTCTTGAGTGTATTTTAACAACCTTTGCAGCAGCAGGACATTGGCCACCGTGGTCCCCTTGCTTCACCTGCGGCAGGTTCGGGTGTTATGTCTTGTGCTGGGTCAGAGATGACCGTGTAGTTTTGCTAAGAGGTTAGAGGATGGATTTGTCTGGGATGGTTTGGATTGAACTGATCCTGCTTCGGGCAAGGGGTTGGACTAGATGTGACTTCTGGAGATCTCTTCTCAGCCCTGCTTTATGACCCCAGCTGTTCCCCCTCCCGCCTCTGACCCTCCTTGCAACAAAAGGGAGGAAGGAAGTGGCATACCAAAATCCAAAATGCCAGGTTCTTTTCTCTAGCCTGAGATGGGGAATTCTGCCAAGGCCTTTTAAACCCCCTTTAACCTACATGTGCATTAGGGAAGCAAAGTCAAGAAGCCGCCACCGAGGACAGAATGCAGATCCCTGCCTGGCCCAAATATGCAGAGATGGCTTTAGCAGATTGGGACAAAGCTTAATTGCTACCAACCCTCATTTATGCATGGCAAACAAAACACCAGTCATTGTTCTAACTAGCTTCTGCTGGAAACTATTTGAGATTTCCAGTTCACACAGGAAAACGTCTTGTATTCAATTCGAAAGCAAAAACATTTAGATATAAAATGAGTGCAGCACGTATGGGATAATTACCGAAAGCTGCTAATACTGACTCATGCCCTGGGGTATTTCTTTGGGAAATTCTTTGGGAAATTCTTCTAAGTGACTGCAGACAAAAAATGCCATATTTCCAGAGGAAAGCATTTTTAAAATTCTTCAAGGAAATGTTTCTGTTAATGCCCAGTTCTGTCATACCTTTCTCCAAATCATGGAAAATGAGGGTTGAGGGGACCACAGGAGGTCACATCTAGTCCAACCCCTGCTCAAAGCAGGACCAGCCCCAACTGCATCATCCCAGCCGAGGCTTTGTCCAGGTGGGGCTTAGAAACCCCCAAGGATGGAGAGTCCACCACCTCTCTAGGTAACCTGTTCCAGTGCTTCACCACCCTCCTAGTGAGAAAGTTCTTCCTAATATCCAACCTCAACTTCCCTTACTGCAACTTGAGCCCATTGCTCCTTGTCCTGTCATCTGCCCCCACTGAGAACAGCCTGGCTCCATCCTCTTCGCAACCCCCTGCAGGGAGCTGAAGGCTGCTATTCAATCCCCCTCAGTCTTCTCTTCTCCACGTTAAATAAGCCCAGTTCCCTCAGCCTCTCCTCATAAGTCAAGTACTCCACCTTAACCATTTTCATTGCCCTGCTCGACTCTTTCCAACTTAGTTTCATAGTTACCTAGTAGGTAGGGTTGGAAGGGACCTGAGCAGATCATCAAGTCCGACCCCCTGCCATGGCAGGAAAGATTGATAGGGTCAAAAGACCCCGGCTAGGTGATTATCTAGTCTGCTTTTGAAGACCCCCAGGGTAGGAGCGAGCATCATTTCCCTTGGAAGTTGGTTCCAGATCCTAGCCTCCCTGACTGTGAAGTAGTGCCTCCTGATGTCTAGCCTGAATCTACTCTCTGTCAATTTATGGCTGTTATTCCTTGTTAGTCCCGGTAATGCTTGGAGGAACAGGGACTCCCCCATTGCCTGCTGGTCCCCCTTGGCCAGTTTATAGATGGCCACCAGATCCCCTCTCAGCCTCCTCTTGTGGAGGCTGAACAGGTTCAGGTCCCATAGCCTCCCCTTGTAGGGCCTGCCTTGCTTCCCCCTGATCATGCAAGCGGCCCTCCTCTAGACCCTGCTGGACATCCTCTGGGCATCTTCTCCATATCCTTTCTGTAGTGGGGCCCAACATTGGACACAGGACTCCAGATGTGGCCTCACCAGTGCCAAATAGAGGGAAAGAATCACTTCCCTTGCCCTGCTGATAACACACCTACCAACGCAGCCCAGGATGCCATTATTCTTCTTGGCAACAAGGACATACGGTTGACTCATATCCAGCTTATTGTCCACGGTCACCCCCAGGTCCTTTGCTGCAGAGCTGCTGCCTAGGCAGTTGGCCCCAAGCCTGCACGGGTGCATGAGATTGCTCCAGTGTCCTAAATTTAGGCTTAACATAGCAAGTTGTTCTCTTCTGTAACAGGGTGCCTATGGTGCTTGCACCTTAAGAGAGGGAAAGCGCACTTTGGGGAGCTGTGAAAGGCTGCATGTTAGGTGCTCTGAAAGAGCAGAGCCCCAGGAAGCCCGGGTGAGAAGGTTTGGAAGTCGTTGGCATCTATTGCAGAGCTAATGGCTCTGCCATAATACAGCTAGGGGGGAACCCTGTGAGTAAGCAAAGCACAGCTGGAACAGCTGGGTAGTCACAGGAAGCTGCCATGGGGTTAAGCCTGCAAGCCCAATCAAGGGACATCTGTAGCCCATGCAGGGAGGTCACCTGACCAGAAAGCAGCGGTGCCTGGGAGATCTATAAACCCAGGGCTTGACCCATGGCAGGCAGATGGGCTCTGGAGGCTGCCAGAGAAGGATGTCTGGATTGGAGTGGCTGTAGCTGGAGCAACTGGTTGAGCTCCAATAGCAATGTGCACTGTGAGTGAGGGGTTGAACGCTTTCAAGGAGCCACATCCTGGGATGAGAAGAGTTTGATTTTGCTGCCAGAGTGTTCAGGGGTCTTCAGCAGAGCCAGAAAGCTCAGGACCTGAGCCCTGTGGGTATTTTGTAAGTTCCCTTTGAGAGATCATTTCTAATCCTCAAAGAGAACTTACAAAACACCTTTCGTAGACAAGCCTACGAACTTTGCTTCATCAATCTACATCTGGATCTACAATCTGGATACAAAAAATCATGGACTCAATATAGACATTGGATTTATGACACATTGCAACCTGCCTGACACTTGATTCACCAGGTACCTGCCAGACCTCACCCTTTATACTTTTCTTCCTCCCCTCCTCTCCTTTTCTACCCTTTGTCTTTCTAATTTCTAGCTATTTACTTTTTCACAGGCAGCCTCTTTTCTACTTTGGAAAACTACTACAGTAGAGTCTCCCTTACTTACCTTTGGCTTTTTTTCCCCCCTCCCTTCCCTTCTCTGCCTCTTGTTTTCCTAATTTCCACCTATTTTACATTCTCACTGACATCCTGTCACACTTTTAGCTTCTTTCATTCCTTGGAGTCTCAGAACAGTAGAGACTCCCTAGTCTCTATGCCTGAAAAAAGGTGATTGTGCCCGAGAGCTTGCAAAGAACTTTTTTCCAGCTACTCAGTTGGTCTAATAAAAGATATCACATCTAACTAAAGAACATTTCCTTCCAATCCGTAGACATTTCTTCCAACCCTGGTGGGAGCTGACTGATGTCATATTTGGGAAGGAAGGAAGGAAGGAAGACAGTCCTGTGACTTCAGGGAGAAGGAATTGAGTTGGAAATGGATGTGGGAACTCATGTTGCAAATTAATCTCAACAAACCCAGTCTCGTCCCTTCCAGAAACCCAGCCTTCCTCACTAACCAAGACTTCTTCTTCTGTCTGAGACGATGGCCTTTTTCAGGCCAGAAATTGGTAGCAGCCGTGTAGCTCACATCAATGGTAGCCCAGTTCCTACTGCATCTAATAGGTACCTACAGTGCCGCAAGGGGGTAGGAGTGCCCCAAGGGCTGAAGTGAAGGGGGTGCCAACAGGCACTGCCAGGCTGTCAGCATGCAGGATGGAGCCACGAGCGGCTCATTTGGGAGGCACGGGGGCAGGGAGAGGGTGGCTCCTGCCACTACACACACTTCCAGCAAGCATGGGAAGGGGCATGTGCCCCCCCGCCCCCCGATCTGTGCATGGGTTGAGGGCAGGCTGCTGCTACTTTGCCCCAGGTGCCAAACTTCAGTGCTTGGTACCTAAGTGAAATATTCCTAGTCTATCCTATATGAAACCTTGAAAACCCATTCATCCATCTATTTTTGTACATGCTGTCTCCTTGACCTTAAAACTAGGTCACAACAAGCATGGAGGAGGAGCATTTAGTGTATTAACGGTGTGTTGGGGCTCAAGCAGGGCAGAAAAGGATCATGTTTAGATGCACAAGAGGTGGTGGAGGGTCTGGGTCTGTGGGTGGAAAGCAGCTGGCAGGGAGCCTCACAACTTTGAAGGGCAAACAGTGGCTGAGTATAGGCAAAGGAGAGCTAGGTGAAAGTGGGGACAAGGGGAGAACTGGACCACGCAGGAGGAAGTTGACTAGTGTGTTTTATTCTGATTTGGGGATCTTACTGGAGAAGGTAGATTTAAATTGGAAATAATTCCATTTTTCCTATAAAAAAGAAATAATTCAACCTGTAACCACATCCCTCCATTTGAAGATAAAGTCATTCCTTCACCCAGCTATCACTGAAGTTGAACTTATTGACTTGAATAATAAGGCCAACGATTAACCAAAGACCATATAACTAAGTGGGTCATAGTTCACAACCATCTGTACATCCTGGTGTTTTCTGTTATTTCCACTGAAAATCACCAAGAAGAATTAAATGTACATGATACTTATTGGGTAGGTCAGGTCCAGAAGGCAACAACAGATGTGTTCCAGGTATGTACCTTAGCAAAAGCCACATGCACACATAACATTTTTATCTGATTGAATTGTGTATCCTTTTTATACATGTAGTTCTTTCTATATAGAACATTATATAGAAACATCATATAGAAATGTCTGCAAAAGATTAGTTTGGTGTTCAATTTTTTTTTGAAAGGGGAAGAGGAATGCCTAGGCTCATATTTGAAATTTAAATGGGATCAAGTGTCAGTGCTCAGTCTTGCATCTTTGCTCAGATTTCACTGGGTGGATGCTGCGTAGGGAATTAAATACAGCAGCAAGATCATGTGTGGCATATTTACTGAATAAAGATTAGCATTAATGCATGTAATTGTTCCTTGTTGAATTCAGCTAATTAATGGAAATCCCCTTAGCAATCTTTTAACAGCAGTAAAGCAAACAGCAGTCTGGAATGTAAACAGATGCTGCAAAAGGTTTTATTTCAGCCAGTCTGTGTTTTATACTATTTTCATCATCCCAGTTACACCCTATTGTTTGCCAGTCAGGAGGTGAACAGTGGATAAGTGGTGTCTCCTTACTACTGCTACAACTGCAGAGATTTCATGCGAGCGAAGAGGAGCATCTTGGGTCAGAAGCCTCTTGTATTGCTGCCAAAAAGCAAGCTTGTTTGCCAGCCCTTTCATTTCAGGCTTGTTGAAGAGCCAGGAGGGGTCATTGCATATTTAAGCAACTTGGTGGGGGAAGAGTAGGATGGACCCTTATCGTGTACTGCTGTGAACACACCATAGCATGGGAACGAACAGTTTTGCAGATGGGGTGAGATCAGGGTTGTTAACCCTCCAGGATTGCCCTGGCGTCTCCAGGAATTAGATATAAATCTCCGGCAGCTTGCTGAGAGTCACCCGGGAGATAAATGATAGGGCATTCATTAAAATAAATATGAAATGTTGAATCTAATTTATACAGTAGTCCAGTGGGTTTTTTAAATGTAAATCGTGTGCATTTGCCTTCCGCAGTACAGTAGATCAGTCATTAATGTCATTACATCCTGTGACGAAACCTCCCGGATTCGATTCAAGCAGAGTTGGCAACCCTAGATGAGATCAGCATGACTGGTAGATGGATCTTTATAGCCTGTGAGTTTTCTGAAGCCACCTATGGGGTAGACGCAGAAAGCAAGGATGAGCAACAGAGATCTGCCTTGTTGGCTAACATCTATTGCACCTTTCTCTAGCAGGAGAACAGAAGTCTTTTGATGGTGTGTGATAAAAGCTCCCTTCCAACAGATTTTGGATAAAAGCTTTCTTCCAATAGATAGACTATATAAATGAAGTTTTGGGGGAAACCGTTGAATGCTAGGCAGGAGAAATGGAAGCTGAAGCAATACTAATTATTTAGTCCCTGGTTGTGCTGAAGGATGAGAACTGACTTCATTTTGAAAACTTGACAAAGTGTTAAAAGTGCGCGTCTTCCTTGGCTAACTACATAACACTGGAGTTGCTTTGACTCGGAAAGTGTGCTGATAAGCCTCCCAGGCCTTTCCAAATCTAATTCCAACACTGGATATCATCCACAGACAATGATCTCATTCTTACTCAGCTGCTTTTTTCCTTCCTCTGTGCAGTTTCGCACATTTCCCCTTACGCAAGGGGAGGAAAAAAGTCTCATTGGAGTTTGTGAAGCCACTGCCTTGCCCTCTTCAATCCCTCTCCAAAGATATCCTTTGCTGGGAAAGCCTCTAAATGTTACCAATTTATTAAGGCATGTGACTCTGCCCTTATCTTCCCTTCCCTTCCCTTCTGTTGGTTCACCTGATCCACATGGTCTAAATCCTAGATTGAGACCTCCTTGGAGCATGAACTGGGTTCATAGTATTAGTGGATCTGGCAGGTTGGGTAATGGGGGCCTAATCCATGCCAGTTGTGACTTGCAACAGCAATGAGTTTGAAGGATGACTTGCAGCTAGGTAGTGTTTAGCGTGTGTACTCTGCTTCAGTAAGCATTGGAACGATAAGCACTAAAAATACCAAGAGACAGATTAGATAAAAACTCAAGATAGGCATGTGCAATAGGCCACTGGCAAGGCCAGAAACAGTAGATTACTTTAAAAAATTGCTGCAACACAAAAACATGATGGGAGTCTTCATCAGCAAAATGGATGGAGATTAGAAAAAGCTGACATAACATATTCCTTTCTGACATCATCTAGTTCATGAAGCAAGACACAAAAAGCAAGAGTAAAAGGCGAGATGGGTTATTTAAGGTATCCAGGTTGTAGCTGTATTGGTCTAGAGGAAACGGCAATCAAGACTCGTGGTAGAGATGCTATCTTGTATTAGACCAACACGTTTTTTGCAAAAACAATTCTTGGATTGCAAGCTTTTGGGCACAAATGCCCTTCATCAGGCATCGGAGAAAAGATTGTAAAAGTTCTCCTGGGTAGAAATGAAAGTTCATATTTCATAGGATTTCACAGAGGAGGCACTAGATGGAAAACTCCTCTGGGCAGTCAGTTCATCGCTGATATGACCCCTGGATACCTGACACATGGAAGATAACAAATTTTAGCCAATTTAAAAAAAAAATGAAATCTTCATATTTTCCCAAGCAGGAAGCAACTGTGACCACCTGAAACCCGAGATCCTGCTCCTGCCTTTGTTTCAAGGTCATTTGCATCCTCACAGGAGGTGAGAGGCTTCATAGCAGCTATGAACTGACTGCCCAGAGGAGTTCCCATCTACTGCCTCCTCTGTGAAATCTTATGAAATACGAACTTCCATTTCTACCCAGGAGAACTTTTACAGCCTTTTCTCCAATGTCTGATGAAGGGGGTTTGTGCTCGAAAGCTTGCAATTAAAGATTTTTGGGTTTTTTTTACAAAAATCTTGTTGATCTTATAAAAGATATCATCTCTACTATGAGTCCTGATGGGCTATTTAAGACTCTCCTGATCCATATACCACAGTGATTTTCAACCTTTTTTCATTTCCAGACCACTTTGGAAATTTCGAATGGAAGTGAGGACCCCTTTGAATTGGAAGTGTGGGTTTTCGCAGATTTTTGATTGAACACATCTTTTGTGGACTGTTTAGACGTAGTCTGCAAACCCTCAGGGGTCTGCGGACCACAGGTTGAAAAGCACTGCTACAAAACATAGTCCCTGGAACAGTAAATGCTCATGCACATGGTTTAACTTTACCTGCGGGAGCAAAATCAAGAGGATTTGCTCTCGCAGGTGATGGTTTTGGGAGTTTTTTGTATAGAGTGTTTTCAACCTTCTCTGACTTTCTTTCTACAATATTGATGCTAGCTAAAGAGTGTGGATCTTGGTTTTTAGCCAGCATTGTCTCTGTGATGTCTTTAGGAGCTCAGTGAGCATTATAGAGCTTGGGCCTAGTTTACTAAATACATCTGATTTACAGAAATTCTACTTTTCTGGATGCAGCCAAATAAGACACTCTGTCTCTTCCCACGGTGATGAATCCTGGGAAAACCCCACAGGAAAGCTGAGCATTAGATCTGCATTGCATTTTCTGGGTAATGCCTGCAGGATGGAAGGGGAGGTGCACATGTATCCATGGCATCCGAGGTCTAGACAGGACTTCATCGGGTCATGCTGTACCCTTTTAGGGCTCCGAGACAGCTGAAAATTATGTCTGTGCAGTAAAGGCGTTTGCTGAAGGCTCTATGAAGATTAGATCAAGTGTTTTTCTGTCATTTGTTTAGATATTAAGCTATATGTTGTTGCTAAAAGCCTAATTAAAGTTTAAGATGTAGTAAGGCCTTGTATAAAGTAAGGCCAAGTAAATTTAGCAATGCCTTGAAGTAGTAAGGCCCTGTGGTGTAGTTAAAATTAACCTTATCAAAGGAATGCAAGGCTTGTACTGCAACTGGTCAGTCTAAGGACAGTTGAAGTAAAAAAGAATCTGAGTGGCTGTAATCAGCACAGTTCAGAAGTTACAAATTGGCTGAAACATCCAGAAATCATTCAGAAGGAAGATACAGCTCTGTGAAAGGGATTAATTAGCTGTTGACCTGGATCAGTGGGCCTGTGGATCTCGAGGAGCCCAAGGACTAAATACCAGGGTCCTTCCCGGTACCTCTTGGACAGCGCTGATCGGGGACCCCTGACTTCATTGAGCTTTGTAGAAAGAGAAACTTGTCATACGTCAGGCATCAGAGGGGACTGCCGATAAGTTGCCGACATGAATTATTCTTATCTGTCATTGTTTGTCTTGTTACTACGCATAGTTGTTTTTTGTTAAGTCAATAAACCTTTCTTACCTTTCTACCTCCAACTATACTCTCAATCCCAAACCCTCTGCAGGTGGCTGGGACAGGCTCTTGTACCCAAATTTCTTGGGGGTGGGGAGCATAATGTTCTTGCTCATGCTGCTTAGTGGAATGATTTCTTGTGAGTGCAGGTGTGCATTCATGTACTGAGCTGAGTTCTCTTTAAAGCACACAGATTTTATCAATATCAACAATAAATACTTTACAACCTGCTTTAGTACAAAGGAAAAATAGACATTTTAGAGACTGTTTAAATCTCTGACAATAAACACAGCAGGTAAAGTCTTAGCATCCCTTCGGTTAATGGGAGTGTTGCCCTTGATGCCATGAGGCCAAGGATTTTGCCTAGTCTTGGGTACATTTAAGCATCTTAAGCATGTCCCTCTCTGTTCATGGTGCCTTACAGACTTAGGAACTTCAGAGAAGGGTAGAAGAAGATGATGGGGCACCTGAATGAGCCAGGCACTAAGCTAATCTATCAAGGGGATGCAACACTTCTGCCCAGTTCTAAATTAAAGAGATGATTTTGTGCAGTAATCCCTAGATCAAGCCTTAATGCTATAGATTAATCTAGGGCCTTGATACTGGAGTACCTAAAATTGCCACACCTGCATGGAACAGGGGCTGGATAGTGTGGATCAGAGATAATCCTGCTTTGAAGTGGCATAACTTTAAACTACGTAACGAATGCTTAAAACCACTTCAAAGTGTTAATGTGCAGACAACCCAAGGGGGCTCCAGGAGCCACCCAAATTTACCTTGTAACCAGGCTCCTAGACAGTGCTGCCCTAAGACAGGCACAAGCAAACCCTTTCACAGTACAATCCACATCCTGAGACAAGAGTTTGCTTTGTGAACATCTGCCCTCTGCATATAAACAGACTTATTTATCTTCCATTGTTATAATGTATCATTTTCACAATAAGTACGATTGCTTATATAGAAAAGTAACACTTGAAAGTCTCAAGTCTAAATGTGCAATTTTTCATTCAAAGTTTCTTGCAGGGGGGAAAAAAACCCAGCTGTTACACATATTTACTGAGTGAGTTAAGGCAGATCACAGCAGCAGAATGTGGATTTGTGGTACGAAGATAACACAGGTAACTTCATTCAAGAATATTTACCTTGTAGTATAAATGAAGCAGAAGGGATTTGCACTGGGTAATGCAGTAGGCTAAGACTTGAGATGCACAGTTTATAGTCCTTGCTCCTATCAGACTTCTTGTACGACCTTGTGCAAAACACCTAGCATTTCTGGGCCTCCATTCCCCATGTGTAAAGTGAGGATAATAGCACTTTGCTGTCTCAAGGGGGTTTTGTGGAGATCCAACAAAGACCTTGCTAGTATCTGAGATAGCTAGAAGTGATGCTTAAAGGTGCTGCATGACATAGGATACACGTTAATGGGCTTTGCTGTCACATGTAGTGTCTGCTCTAACTTTATCTTACACTACATTAATAAATCAGAGGAAGAAATGTCATAAGCCAGACTGTGCCAGCTAAATCTATGGGAGGAAAACAGTATAGGTTGCTATGAATCCTTTTGATTTCATTGCCATACCAGATGCAGTCGTGCTATACAGAGCAACAGCATGTGCCAGAGCTCAGAGAAGGGCCAGACCATGATGAAATGCAGCTGTAATAACAGCTGAATACTGCACAGAGGCAGGTGGGGATCCTTATCCACAGGGCAGGGACAGCTCTGTCTAATATGGGCTACAGGAATAACCCGCTGCTCTCAAATGGAGACAGGAGCTGTGTGTTCAGGTTGTGTCCATTGCTGCTTCTCTCCAATCAAGGGGAAACTTCATTAGTCTTGGGACTGTTTGGTGGCATCTCAATGCTTGGAGAGGGGGCAACTGAATCAGATGCAGCAAGAGAGGATTCCAGATACAAATTTCCTCGGGAGATGTAGCGGTTGATCAGACACGGGTGCAAGAAACCTACCTGCACTGGGGAATGGAGATCAAGAAACTTGGGTGCGGGCTGAGTAGATCTGGCCTTTGAACAAACAGGAGAGTTGGATATCAAACGCTTGCAATAAGAGTTTGATATAAACCTCTGCAATAAATAAGACCCCCTGGGCACCTTGCATCCATTCCAGCTCTGGATCTTCCTAGAAGCAAGCTCTGCCGAGTTTGTCTGCCTTCTGGACACAAACTGCTCCTTCCCCAACTGCCTGCTCCCGCTCTCTTGCTCTCCTCTTGGGCTTTTAACTGCTAGCTAATCCCCCACAGCTGGGCTTCTCCCTCAGGGCTGGCTGCCTCACTTAAAGGGCCAGATTGCCCTGTTACACTTAAATACCTAGAAAGACTCCAGGCTCAGAATTAGGCTTTGCTTGATATCGGGTATTTAAAGTGCATGATGGTAATTTATCCACAAGGGGGCAATAATAATCCATTAGTGAGCAGCTCTCAACCTTTTCAGACTCGCGACATCCCTTGTTAGACTCAAGGCATGCCTTGGAAAACATCAGCTCTTTGTTTTTTCCCTTGGTTTTTGACTATCGAAAGTTAACAAAGCAATTTCTCCTGTTGCAAAGAATGCAGAAAGAAGAAAACAGGTCAGAATGGTTTTAACACTGCGGGTCCCTATTTGAAATCTCTGGGTTTGTCTTGTGAAGCGTGTATGGGTGTCACAGTGCTAATATAGCACAGCACCCTGTAGCACCCTCAAAAGGATCTCACAGCACCCCAGGAAGTCACGGTACATTGGTCACAAATCACAGTTACAAATTGGTTCCTAAATCAACCTGTTGGCAGACAAGATTCTTCGGGTAATATATGATAGCTTTTTTTAGACCAACTAAATAGTTGGGGAAAAATTATGCTTTGCAAGCTTTTGGGTACCAACACACTATGCCTGAAGAAGGAGGTTTGTACCCAAAAGCTTGCAAAGAACCATTTCTCCAATTATTTAGTTGGTTTAATAAAAGATAATCAGATTTACCCAAAGAACCTTGTCTGCCTATGTCCTTAAACCAACATGGCTACAACCAACATCCCCTAAATCAACCAGTTGTAGCTTTCTGTAGCTCAGCGTTCCTTAACCAATGTACTGTGGTTCCCCATGGTGCCGTGAGATCCTTTTGAGGGCAATACAACGTGCTGTGCTATATTAGCACTGTTAGGTGTGCAAACCCTTATATGTGAGTCACAAGATAAACCCAGAGATTTTAAATGGGTATCCATAGTAGCTGCAACATCCTGACCTGTTGTAGTCTTTCAGACAAGTCCCTACTGTGCTTTGTTTTGAGAACACGGGGCCAGGTAAGGATCACGGCAAATTCTGACTATTTAGGACGAAAGGCAATTATGAAGATGCTTCCCAGTCTCCTCCGTAGCCTGAGTGTTTGCAAAGAGAGAAGACTGGCTGGTGACAGAGGAATCGTGAAGGTCAAAGAAGTCCTGGCTACCACAGACACCTCTGTTTGGTTCCTGAACAAGTCTTGCCTTTTTTTTGTGCTCTTGGACAAAGCATGGACTGATGCAGGTGTCCAGGGTTGCATCTGGGAGGGGGGTGCAGAAGCTTGGGGAGTTTCTTTTATTCCTGTTCCACCTAAGCTTTAAAACCAACTGCCTGGGAGGGACAGCAGCTTTTCTATCTGCATAGTGCCAAGGGAGTTGATTGACTTCGTGACACATTAACAGACAAGGTTCTTTGGGTAAATCTCACGTTGGTCTAATAAAAGATATCCGATTTACCCAAAGAAACTTGTCTGCCTATGTCCTTAAACCAACACGGCTACAACCTACACCCCTGGCACATTAACATCATTATCATGACATCATTATCATTGACCTCAGAGCTTATTACCTATTAGACTACCTCCAAACCACAGGTGTTAACGACCCGCTCTCCATTTTAATGGTCTTGATCTTCCTCTATTCAAACTATCCTTTGTTCTACAATTTTGCCAGTCTGTTAGCCATTGCAGGTAATGTCTCTCTTCTGTTTCACAGCCCTGCAAAGGTTTTTAGCTAGAGCTAAAAACAGTCCAGTCAGGTGTGGTCATATTAACTCAGGTGTGGAAATGACTGGTAGTGAACTTTTGGAGGCACTGTTCAGATGCTCAAGGTTAGATTTTGTAAAATGGGAGTTGGCAGGGACCTAAGGGGGTCACATCTAGTCCAACCCCTGCTCTAAGCAGGACCAGCCCCAAATACATCATCCCAACCAAGGCTTTGTCTACCCAGGTCTTCAAAACCTCCAAGGATGGAGATGCCACCACCTCTCTGGGTAACCTGTTCCAGTGTTTTACCACCCTCCTAGGGAGACAATCTTTCCTAATATCTAACCTTAAACTTCCCTTGCTGCAACTTGAAACCATTGCTCCTTGTTCTGTCATCTGCCCTCACTGAATAATGACAGAATAATATATGAAGATGACAGAATAATACATGAATAAGAAACATATATTACCTATCATGACTACAGACTGAAATCACAATATCTTTTGGCTCTGTTGACTCTCTTTTACCTACCTTGTTATCTTTTTAAACTTAATATATGAATTCAGCAAATTAGTGCACATTCACATAGTTATATTGGTTTGTGCTTTGATCTTCAACTGAATAATATCATGCTAGCCCCCTGGTATATTAGTAAACCTTCTAGTTTCCCTTTAAATGGAGGAAAATGTATCTTGTGTTATACGTAATGATGTGCCACATGACCTGCACCTTCCCCTTTGCAAAATCTTAGATCTGCCCACAGAGACACTGGAGGTCCTTGGTACGGTCGCCTCTGACTGGATGTCCACTTCTCCAGCACGATACATCATGATCAATCTTGTTACTGGCATTTCTAACAGAGGCCAAGGACCAAATGGGACATGTATTGTGAAACATCTCCTCATCCCTAAAGATTTGTTGGGAACAGTATAAACAAACTCATAAATGAACCGCTTGGTGCTCAGGTCATGAAAGAATAAATATAAGACAGCAATGCTCAGAAGAAGCAATCTGGCACTCTTCAGCTGAATTAATTTCTCCTTAAAAATGCAGAGCGTAGGAGGGATTTTATTTAATAGAAACAGGAAAAGTATTGAAACATTAACAAGAAAGATTGCTAATTCGGAGTAAATGTTGGTGCCTGATCTGCCATCTGCTGTACCCATGTAAGCCCATCCAGTTCAGTGGGTTGTAGCTAAAGACAGAATTTGGTCCAGATGGTTCATTTTCTCTCTGCGTTTCCACTTTAACCTTGGTCTTGTGCCACATTTCTGTATCTCCTACTGGTCCTATAATCACTGCCTTTCTGTTTTGTAATAACATGCTTCTCCCTTTCTTTTTTTCCTTCTTTGAATTCTTCTCCTGGCTGACCCCCATCACATCACTGCCAGGGCATGCAGCTGGGGATCAGGTTGTCCTCTGATCCACAGCATCACACGCTGAGCACCCCTTCAACCAGCACGTGTGCAGCTGGGGCTGGGAGAGCTTCAAACCGTGGGGACCCAGTGCTGCCTCTAAGGATTGGGCCAGAAAGCGGTCAGCTCTTGGGTTGTTAACCCAAGGTGGACCAGCAGGTTGTAGCCTATATCTAAAAGTGCCCCAGGCAGTAGGATCTGCATATAAAATAGCCATTCCCAGGATCATTTTGAGGTGCTCACTGCACAGGACTTTATCTTCTCTCCAAAGCTCGGATACATCTGGGAAGAATGTACAGACGTTCCCTTTGCCCAGGTTTAAAGCAGGCGGCTCATAGCTGCATGTCAGGTTCATAGGCTGGGGAATCTCTAGAAATGAAGTTCTCCAGGGCATGCTGGTAGTTGCCATGCCTTGTTTCTGGGCCCATCTAGTTAAGTCACCCTTCTCAGCAAATATGGGCCAGGTCATGGCACGTTCCAGGGGAAAGCCACTTCTCTCCACCATTACGTGTGCTCCTTCCCTTGAGCCCAAGGTGAGCGCTGTAGTTTAAAGCATGGTGATGACGAAGCCTCCCCATTGAAATGCAGCTGCTCATGGCCAAAAGGAGAGAGAGAGTCATCTGGAGCAAGCGGAGAAGTGTGAGTAACAGCAACCGCTGCCCTGAACAAGAGCATCTCCCGTTCTAGACAAGGGTCTTTGAGTAAATCCAATACCTTTTATTAGACCAACTCAAAGAGTTGGAAAAATTCTTCTTAGCAAGCTGGTTGAGTGAAAGCCTTTTTGAGATCGGTGAGGTGGCAATCCCGGGTGTTCTCCTTGGTGCACATTCGGTGGTATCCGAGGGCTTGGCTGTATATCACAGCTGCCTTGGTGTGTTTCGGGTGACTGCTGGTTCTGTGCAGATAGGTATGGTGGTCTGTGGGGTTCTACATTCATTCCCCTTCCCACCACCTGTCTCTCACCCTCTGACTCATGGGCGACTGGTGCCTCCCGAGTCTGGGGGGGCACCAGATCACCGACAGGTCCCCCAGCGGTCAATCGCTGAGCCCGAAATCACCAGCAGCAAAACCAGAAGTGCATTTCTGCCAGCACTTCCGGTTTCACGGCTGGCATTTCCAGGGGGTGCACGGCTAATCTCAGAGGCTGCACCACATGCACCCGCTATGCATCACCAATGCTCTGACTCTTCAGTTTACATCTGCACTGACTGCCTTTCTTGCATGCACACCAGCCTCTGACTTCTTTACTGTTCATCCCATGCAGAAAGAGCGCACACACCAACTGCAGGTGCTTCCTCAGCCTTACAAAGGGTATTTATACCCGAAAGCTTGCTAAGAAGAATTTGTCCAACTACTTGAGTTGGTGTAATAAAAGATATCAGATTGGCCCAAAGAAGCCATCTGTGTCCCATTATGTCCTTCTTTTCTGAGTGCACTTACAAGTTTCAAAACTCATCCCAGCATTGGTGCTTGAATAACTCACGCATTTGGAATTGATTTGGCTGCAAACACGAAAAGTTTTCCTTTAAAAAAAATTTTTTTTTAAATCAGCGCTTTGCTCTTCTTATCTGATTCATCCTCACCACACCTCTGTGAAGTAGGTATTGTTTTACAGAGAGAGAAACCGAGGCAGAAATAAGCCAAGTGATTTTACATAAGAGCAAGCCACTAGCAGAGCTGGGCTGGGAACTCAGGCTGTCCTGGATCCACGTCCCAGGCCCTAACCACTGCTATCCTCAAGGTCCAAAGAAAAGAAATCACAAGGATGTCATAATTGCCAAGTTATAGATGGAGCCTTGGGTTCACCAGTCTTCTATGATGTCATGTAACCACCTGACATCTGACCCACGTTGGAAGTTTATCCAGGAACACATTTGGGAGTGGAGAATTCACCAGCCGCTAGGTGTTTCCATTCCTCCAGGGCTGTGGTTCTCCCCCAGATGTGCACATAGGTATGGTACCCTATTTCTTTCATCTTTCTCAGAGACAATTGTATAATATATGGAGAATTGTTCTATTATGAGGGATAAAGAATATTGAATAAAATCCAGCTCCCCGCCACTAGACAGCGCCAAGGATTCATGGTTGATTATAGAATCTCTCACTAATAGGATGTGAACTATTGAAGACAGGGGACATTTGCAATTGAATTCAGTTAGTGTAGAAGCTAGCCTATAGATCACAAGTTTGAAACTAGGCTTGCTTGGCAGTCACTGAAAGCCATCACTATTCTGTGGGCTGGGGGGAAATGTTTAAGTGAGGCAGGCTCCTAAATCCCATAGCTTTCAATAGAGTGTATGGTCCCCTTCCACCTTGGCAAAGCAGCTGTGAACTGTACCAATGTTACTGCCTTTCAGAGGGACCTGGACTTCTGTTCACTTCTTTTAGAAAATGTTATCCCTTAAGTGAAAGGAGACTGGCAATTTTGAGCTACGTTACGTACTTGGTATACAGAACCTCAAAGCATGCCAGACAAGGCTCTTCAGATAACCTGATATCTTTTATACTTGGAAAAATTATTCTTAGCAAGCTAAGACCAACACGGCTACAACCTACACCTCAAAGCATGCCAGGCACTTGACATGTTTATGAATAGACATTCCCCTGATCTGAAGATCTTTGAATAAATGAAAAAAAAAAAAAAGAACTACAGGAAAGAAGACGAAAATATACAAGCAACCAAAGTGACAACCGGTACAAATCTGGCTAGACCCATTATTTTTTTTAGGTTCTCTCTTTCCTCATATGGTCTGGCCCTAAATTTCTACATACAGGGGTGAACGGATTCATTCCTCATTGCATTCTAGTCAGGATGTAGATTTTGTAACCAATTATTTAATTGGCCATAAAACAACCCTTTACTGCTGCAGGGCATGGTATCATCAGCACCTCCAGGCAAAGAGGAAAGCTCCCCCAATGTCACCTTGGCTGTTTTGCAAGAGTATAGATCCTAATGCCAGCCTCCTAGCCAAATTCCAGTTTGGGTACATTTTAGCCTCTAAATGTTATCACCCTGTCATACACTTCCTGTCCAAGACTACAGGCATGCTCCTTTCTAAAAGCATGCCTGTAGCACACCACAGTCTTTATTTTCCTAGGCAAACTTGCCCCACAGAATGCAACATAGCCATAAAACATCGAACATCAAGTACAAACAATAAGGAAGTTACCCTGCGGTCTTTTCCCAGGTCCTGCTGCAATCTCCAGCCTCACAGTCTTCCCTCTCTCCCCTCAGCTTCCTTCCCTGGGAGCTTTTAACTTCGTCTGGGCCAGCCAATTATCCTCATCAGCTGGCCTCCTAGGCAGGCCTGCAATCACTTTCCTCCCACCTGCAGCTGGGCTGCAACCCCTGAAATACGCAGCCTACTACAATGCCAAACCAACCTCATTTCCTGCTTTGACAGGGTAACTAGTCTGGGTGGATAAAGGGAATGTGGTAAATATGGTAGACATAATATCAACCATACTTTAGTAAGGCTTTAGACACAATCCCCTACACCATTCTCAGCAGTAAACTGGAGAAATGCAGGGATAGATAGAATTGCTATCAGAATTATTGAATAACCACAAACAAAGAAGAACTATAAACAGATCAGTGGCAGGAAGTTTCACGTGAGGCTTCACAGGGGTCTGTCCTGGGTCCGGCATTGGTTAATATTTTTTATAAACCATTTGGCTGCTGTAATAGAGAGCTTCCTGATCAAACTTGCAGATGATGCAAAACTGAGATGGTTTGTGAACATCTGCGAGGATACGAGGAGAATCCAAAAGGAGGGCAATAGATTGGAGAGCTGAGCACTAGATAACTGAATTAAATTCAACAAAGACAGCTGGAAGGAGAAACAGGTGCACAAATGCAGAACAAGAGATTATGGGCTAGGCAGTGGCATTTCTGAGAAAGACCTGGGGTTTTTGGTGGATTGCAGGTTCAACATTAGTTAGGAGCATGGGACAGTCACCCAAAACAACCAAATGCAGTTTTGGGATGCAATACCTGAAGTATTATATGTAAGACATTGGGGAGCGGGGTGGGGGTTGGTACTGCTGTACTTAGCACTTAGTAGGCCACAGTAGGCACAGCCTCTGTATTTTAACAAGCACATGGAGAAACTGGAGAAGATCCAGAGGTGAGCGATAAAGATGCTAATATGGTTGGAATCGGAGGCACCAACTTTTATTTTTGCTGGCAGGGAGCCTAAGATGACATGTGGAAAGTTGTATGCATTTCAGGTGACAGCCCTCTTCCCAAGGGAGGCCAGGGCCCTCGGGCCCCCATGTACTCAGCACCTCTAGTTGGAATGCATGCCATGGAGGTTGGTCTAATAAAAGATATCAAATTCACCCAAGGAACCTTGTCTGCCTATGCCATGGAGGAGAAATTTGAGAGAACTACGTAGGTTTAATCTGTCAAAAAGGAGATTCAGGGAGCACATGATAACAGCTTTCAAATAGGTGAAAGGCTGCCATGAAGAAGAAAG
>NW_005842533.1:23925-104093 GCF_000455745.1 Alligator sinensis
CCCCCGCCTGGAGCATGTATATAGATGCCCTATAATGTTATGATTTTATACCAGGGGTAAATACTTCTGTTGCTGAAGTATCACTACATATTTCTGCAGATCCACACAAGGAGACCAAACTCTTAAGTGAGCTACAACTTAGCTCAAGCTCTTCTTCAAAAGATTTCCGATACACCTTGAAAAGGCTGAAGTAAAAGACAGCTTCAAACAAGCAGTTCTACTTTGTGAATGCGAACGAAGGTGGTATTGTGGGCACTTTCTCCTTTGCCTGGAGGTGCTGATGATGCCATGCTCTGCAGCAGTAAAGGCCTGTTTTAGGGCCATAATAAATTACTCATGCAACAAATGTATTTTCTCCCTGTATCAGTTGCTAACTTGAGCAAATGCACGGGATGCGGACCCTGCTTTGTTCCCATATTCCTGCCCGACATGCAGTACTGTCACCAACAAAAACAACGATTTTTTTTTCAGAAGAAATACAGTATTTCTGAACTCGCACTGTCTCACTCACAGTCTTGAAGTTCATGATGCCTACAATCAACTCAGTTTTATCAGAAGAGACTCAAATTCCAAATTTGCTTCCTCTCCTCTCTACTGTATGAAGTGTCAGCGAAAGAATAGCATGACCAATGCTACAAGGTGCCTTGGGCAGCATGCCTTGTAGTTATGCAGCTGGATTAATTATGTAGTTTGAGGAGTAGGTTAGACAAGGATGTACACGGGATGGTTTGGATAGGCCTGATCCTGGCCGGATGGGGGGATTAGACTACATTAACTCTGGAGATCCCTTCCAGTCCTACATTTCTGGGAGTCTACAACTGTTTAGACATAACAGCCTTCAGCATCTGTTTTCTCACCTGCAGCAAAATTAACCCCAAGACAACCTCACAATCATTCTTCTAGGCCATTCACATGACTTTCTAACAGCATTGATAAGTACATTTGTTGCATTTGATCCCAACAAGACTTGACACCAATGCTTTTCATAAATCCCTCGTCGTAGAAGGGTTGGTCTTGGACACAAAGTAGGACGCTAGCAGTGCAAAAAGTCTGTCAATAAACGTCTATGCTGCAATGCAACTCTTTTTCTGCCTCGATAGAAATATCATATTTAATGTTTTTTGCCCTTCAGCTGCCCTTTCTAGCACAGATTCAAGTGTTCAGACCTTCCATTTATGCAAAGCACTCCCACAATAGCTGTCACAGCTTGTTTTCACTTGAGATCCATGGAAACACAATAGGTCATGCAAAACATTATGCCATGAAATACCTTATCTGGAAGCCTTTTGTTTCTCTACTTAGTATTTATATTTCCCACTTTGGGTACACTTGCTAAAGCCATTTCCAACTTCATTGGCACATACCCACTTCTTTCATTAGCTGGGTTACAGATGCTTAACGACAACCGCTAGAGAGCACAATGGGTGCGCTGATTGCTAGCATGCGACATGCTATGCATTTTTATATGAAATAAAGAATCTAGCACATTAGATGAGCTTTGACAATCACTTGAAAGATTTCAAAGTGTTTATCCAAATCCATGGTTTCCATGACTGCTATAATTGCAATGACAAAATTGCTTTTATAAACATTTCCAAAGTATTAGCAACACTACAGCTGATTAATCATTTTTAAGGATATCTGTTAATTACTTAACCATTCCCAGGCTACTTATAAAGGAAGCCACAGTATTACGTGTCACCAATGTTTGCATTAAACAGCAGGAATCCTGTCTCATGCATCAGCAATTGCCTACACCTTTGGCAGGAGTTTTGGTGCCTGTGCATACACTTTGGACCTTGTCTTTTGTCCACAATGCCTGCAGAGGTTAGCACCGCACTTTTTGCTGTGACAAGGGCTTCTGCTGCCATGCTCAGTAACAAACTGCATTATTTTCATTTCATAGCGTGATCTAGGAGAATATGAGCAAATTTACCTTACAGTATGAGGAGCATTATTCGTTCTCTCCTGATCTGGTAAGTGAAATGGGTCTCACTCTTTGTTAGTAAACCCCGCTTTGTATTACAGCTGTGGCACTCCACCTTTTAGCCTTACGGGCCAAATGAGCGACATGGGCCAGATTGGGCCCTGGGCACAAGGACTGGGCCCCAGGAATTCGACTGCACATGCTGGGATTGGGCCTCCACTCCACCCTGCTAGCTGGGATCGGGCTGGATGTCAATCTGCAGCCTCCACCAGCTCTAAATTCACAAATAAGGCAGGTGGGGGAAGGAAATACCAGATGTCCCATATGGCTAACATGCCTCTGCTCCTTATCCCTGAAGTGACTGTCTCTTCCCTGACTCTTCAGAGTCCAGATTCAAAAAAAAAAAAAAAAAAAAGTCTCCCAAAACAAGAAGAAATGCCTTAACAGCTGGGATTTCTAAAGAGCTCTGAGACCTCTCAGAGGTCTTGGTGCCTGCAATGGGTCCACCCCTAGCAGCATATGGCACCTCCATGTGGCCACTCTAATCCCATTCCTTATGCCCTGGCATCCCTGGGTACCCCCTGTCATGCCTGCCATACCTTTGATGGTACTATTATGCTGGGGGAGGTTGCCTCCAGAGAACCAGAGGAGGCTCTGCCCAGTCTCTTGGGCTTCTTGCCCCTCTACCCTGTCTCTGACACCCTGGTCACCATTTGCAGGGCCTCTGTCAACCCACCAGTACAGCACTAATCTAGACCCCTCGGTGGAGCATCTTCAGCAGCTCCTTTCCTCCCCTTCAGCCACTTCCATGTCCCATGGCTTAAACAGCAAACATAGAGCCTTACGGGCTCTATGCAAATGCAATCAGTTGCTGCTGCGGTGCCTTTTCTCAAGCTCTCCCCAGGCTTATCCTCAGCTCTGCTGGCCTCTCCCTGCTTGGACCCCCCTGGCCATACTCACAGTTTGCTGTCTAGTCTCTGGTACTGCTCAGCTTCCTTCAGAGAGGTCCTTCCATTAGAGCAGTCAAGGTCAGTCTCCATTTATCCACGATGCTTTCCAGAGCTCTCGGCAATGAACTCCTTCCTCCAGCTCTCCGCACATCAGACTGCCCTCTCAGCAGGCCACTATCAAATGAGAGTATGGCCACACCACCACGCTCCCGGCTGCAGATCTGCCCCAATCGGGGAAGTCTAGCTGAGTTCCTTCCTAGGTGACCGCACCAGACCCTGAAAGCACCTTGTAACCCTGCAACAAATATAGCTCTGTACACAGCACCGGACATTTATTATTTACTTGTTGGCTTGCAATACCCCACACCCTTCCCAAGACAGGCTTAGGCTGCTTGCAGAAAGAGGCCAGAATAACGATTATGGCAGAGAAACAACAGGAGAACAAAGCAACTTAAAAGGGAACTGTACTGTCATCGTAAAACAGAGAGAGACCTGCTAAACAGTATCCCAGCCCAACTTTGTTTGCTAGACACTCTCCCAAAGAGGAAGGTCTGACCATGTTTCCGGGGCATGCTTGCCAACTCTGACTGAAGCTATTCAGGGAGATTTTTCGCACTTAAAATATCCTATTAAAATCCTATTAAAATCTCCCAGATTGGTTTCAATAGTCACCGGGAGTTTGATGCTGATTCCAGTAGACTCCTGGCCCGTCCAGGAGGATTGGCAACCCTAGCAGAGGGGCAAGTGCCAAAAACAACCTCAGATGTGTCTCGGCCAAGCAGACCAGACGTACCGATGGTACCTACAGGAGGTTGCTCTCAGCAGTGGCACAACTAGGGTGGGGTGACCAGGACACGCACCCTGGGCACCAACTGGGACCGGGGGAAGGCAGCAGAAAAAACAGCTGTCAGCACAGCTGCGCAATTGCCCCGGTGGCAAGCAGATGTTGCTGCTGCCCCTGGGTGCAGCAGCTGCTGCAGCTGCATTGTTACGCCTCTCGCTTTAAGGTGACCTTAGGGATCATGATCAGGTGTAAGGTGGTCCCTTAGGTATGTAGGGCCCAGACTGTTGGGTGACTTACAGGTCAAAAACAGCACTTGAATTGCACCCAAAAAGCTATTGGGAGGCAGTGCAGACCCTGGGGGTGTTTGTACATGTGTTTCAGGAGTGGGGGAGAGGCACTTCAATTAAAGCAGCTTCAAGAGCTACTCTAATTAAAGCACAAAGAGGATCTCGTGTATCAGCATCCCCATGTTTAAACATGGCGGCAATGGCATTTCAACTACAGCCAGTTGAATGAGCTTTAGCTAAAGTGCCCTGCCTCCATTTTTAACCTCAAGGATGCTGCTACATGAGATGCTGGAAGCTGCTGGAGTGCGGTAATTACCACACCCCAGCAGACTCAATTAATCGAGTCTGCTCCACTGCGACGTTGGAGCAGCCTTGCTGCTCATGGATAGGCGCCCTAAGGCACTGGGGTTATGTGCTCTTGGCAACCCGTCTCCATCCAAAGGTGGGATGCCACGTTCTGCAGCTTCTGGACGGCCTTCAAGGGCAGCCCTATGGAGGGTGCGCTGCAGTAGTCCAGCCTCGAGGTTGGAACTGTGCAGCCAACCTGATGCGACCAAATGATACCTTCACCTCACATCCTGTAGTACGTGCTGCATTTGGCTCCCCCCAGTCCTGAACGCAAGTGTTAGGCTGTTATCCTCTTGTGAGCCAACTCATGGCTATTACTATTTCCAGATTATTTATTTATTTATTCATATGGGATATGGCAACTGAATGACAGATCAACCTAGAAGCAACCTATAATCAATGGCACCCATGGAAAAGGCTAGAGTGACAGGTTTAGATTTGATACCCACTGCTAGGCATCATCAATAGCCTGGTGCAGATCTTCAATGCAACCATTAAAATCATAAATAGGACATTCCTCCATGATATGTGCTAGAGTTTGAATTGCACCACACTCACACTTGGGGTCTTTAATAAAATCCCACCTGTGTAGCACGTAGTTACCTCTACTTTGTCCAGTACAAACTCTGTTCAGTGTTGTCCAGCTCCACCTTGGTAAAGCAAAGCCAGAGGGTTTCTATGTGGGGTCCAGGATAAGGAATTTATTCATGATGTCAATTGTGTTCTGTCGATGGATCCATTTTTCCTTGATGTCAAAGTTTTCGTCATTCAGCTCTTACCTTCTTTCCAGGTAAAGTCGTTTCTACCGTGGGTCAGTTAGTAGGAATCTTTGCTGCAGTTCTGAATGTCCCAGGGTCAGTTTGTCCTAACTCCTCCATGGGGTAGGGGGATCATCACTCAGTGCGATGATGTGGGCAGTGGGTTTTTCTATTGATCCCATGCTACCCAGCAGAAGGCAGTGGCGAGCATACCCTGTATTTAGACCATTGTACATTTTCTTCAGAAATACAGTTCTCATTGGTATGAACAAGCAGTAATCTCCTGAAATACACACAGCTGGCATTTCTAAATCCATTCTCTACTTTGGCCCCATACAGGAGAAGTACTTTGTACCATTCAACAATGACAGGTTCCAGGAATGTCTTGATAACCGCAGAAAATACACAGCTCTCATGTCCATATCATCACAGTTCAATCAAGACAAGACAACATTGATAGCGACCAATAACCCCCTTCCCGACTTGACTCTCAGTCCCCAAGTGGATACCCCCATGAAGTTTTTCACCAAAGAACAAGTAGGAAAGGTAAAATATTTCTCTAATGATCATTACACGAGAGACATGTATTGTTAGAAATGACTAGGAAGGGATTCCATGTTTGGGGTGTTAAAAGTGAGAGGATCAAGGTCACAGCTTTGAATGAGGTAGCAAGTGGCTAGAGGAGATGACTTTGAATCAGGACTCCTGGAATCTGGTCATAACTGTACAGTTGATTCTCTGTGAACATGTCTACACATGGTCATTTAATGCAGATTAGCCCAATTTAAGCAGCATTAGGGGAGCGTTCCTATTTGTGCATACCTTTAATGCAGCCAAAAAATGGCAGTGTTAGGCTATGTGAGCCTAAATTTGATACTTGCCCAAACCAAGTATCAATTTAAGCAGGATTAGTTAATGCAGATGAACGCACATGTAGACGTGTTACTCCGCATTAATGCAGGGAATTTAGTCCTGGGTTGGCCCAGCCACTAGGGGGCTGGCTAGAGCCCAGTCCCAGGACTCCTGGCTGGGTGCCTCTCCTCCCCCCGAGCTGGCCTGCTCTCTGTATAGTTTGCAACTTATAAGCCTTTTTTAATTATTATTGGTGAGTGGAGCGGGTGGTGGAGGGGCACTGTTTGCTGAGGGTGAAGAGGGAGGGATGGGGGTGGGTGTTGTTAGGGTAATAAACTTTTTTTGTTCCAGCCATGTGCTTGTCCTGAGAGTGGTGCTGGGGGTGGACAGGAGGTAGGGGGTATGTGGGCAGCAGGACAGGTGGGCTGGAACGGGGAGTGCAGGAGGAGGGGCTCAGCCAGGGCCTCCCATAGCCAGTGCCCTGGCTCCTGCTGGTGGATGCATGACTTTCCTGAAACCTGGGCAAGGGGGTGCTTGCTGGGGCCATCAGGGCCAGCGCCATGGCTAGCAGGAGCATAGGGCGATGGTCATTGCTGGCAGGGGCCGGGCTGGAGCAGCAGGGTGCTGGGCATCACTGGCAGAGGCAGAAGCAGCCCTGATGCAGGAAGGGAAGGTAGGCAAGGAGGGAGCTGCTGCATGCTGCCCCTGTGCTGGGCACCTGGCTCTTGGGCAGAGAAGGGGCTGGCCAGGGATCAGAGGGCAAAGGTATGTTTCCAAGATGGCTGCCAAATGCTGGCAGCTGGCTCTGGCTTCAGCATGGCTGCCAAGTACTGGCAGTCATGTGTCCACATGTGCCCAGGGGCGGGACCCCCCGCCGGTGGCCACAGCGGCACATGGCAGGGCTGAAGCAACCTGGGACTAAAATCCATCCCAAGTCCCACCACACATAGACACCTGCTAAACCCCACTTAATACACATTAGTTTAATGTGCGTTAAATTTAAGCCAACTTAAATTCATGTGTAGACGTGCCCTGTGTGACCTTGGGTCTCAATTTCATCTATAGGCCTCCATTTCTCCAACTATGAAATAGAAATAAATGAGTGTGTGTGTGTGTGTGTGTGTGTGTGTGTGTGTGTGTGTGTGTGTGTAAATACAAATACTGTGTTTTTTCTGGGGCTCCCACTCCTCTATTATCTGAGAATCAAAAGCTAAAGAACAGTAACAAAATAATACCCTCCCCCCACCGCATATTTCTTCCTCCCCACTTTCTCTACCTGTAGAAGTAACGATAGAAATGGTGCGTGTGTTAGAGGGAAAGCCAAGTTGTACGGATATGTTTTGCATTTAGTCCTGAACATTGAGAGATTACTGTTCTACCTGGATTATATTGTAGTCTCCAATGACCGCGGTGTGCATACAGCAAAGCAAGATTTGCAAAAAAAAAACCCCAAAAACACTAAATTTCAAGAAATCCTATTTCTTTGCCCTTTGAGCTTGCTATGCCCATTTTAATTTGCTCTTCATGAACACTGGCATGACTAGGTTTCAGTTCACATACATGTCCTGCTTGCTTATATCCATACAGGCTTCTAGTCTGGGAGAAACAGCAGCAACAAATTATTGTCCAGGTTGTGTTCACCTGGGCTCTTTGCAATTTGTGACGTGCGATTGGTCACCAACAATACGTACGTCAATATTTGTTTGTGTGAACTGCTCGTGAAGTGAAAGCAAAGAGATCAAAGTCGTGGTTCGGGTGGAGAGCGCCAAGATCTTCATGTGAAAGGCAGGCACTCCTGAATTATAACTAGGCATTGGACTCCTACATGGATGGGGAGTTGGAAGGAAATCTCCTTGGTATGGCCAATTCTCATCATGTGATTGGATGAGAATCATAGCTTTCCGTTACGTAGGACATTTCTAGCACTCATGAAACTTGAAAGCATATAAGGAGTGTACCCTTGAGGCTCAGAAAACAAGTTAAATAAGTTGGCTTATTACTTTTTAAAAAGCCGCATGCTTTTTGGCACCCAGCTCCTGATTCTGGATGCCAAGGGCTGGTGAGACTGTATTAGTATCTTTATTGCAGGTCAACCTCCTCTGTGTTCCCATCTGCTTCTTCCCATCCTAACTCACCCACACCTTCCCTTCCCTGGTTCAGAAAACATGATGTTTCTTCAATGCCTGCAGGACACTTCCCCGTCCTACTATTGAGCAGGTTTGGTTATGACACTCATCTCTCTCCAGATCCATTTTATTTCCTATTTCTTCCAAAGAGCTTCAGCTCCAAGAGCCAGATTCACTTCCCCGTCCTGAAGAGGCAACCAAACCAGCTGCTGGCACCGAGGAACAGCCTTGCTGTGGGAAAGGTTGGGAAGCCGCTGCAGTTCAGGTAAAGCTATAGCACCTCCTCTTTAACACTACATTTAATCCTTGCTAGTCCAGTAAGAGGGATCTTGCTAGATCAGGGGTGCCAGGTCATCTGGCCTGTGGGGCTCCCCGAAGGTCTGAAAATTTGGTGGTGGGGGACTGGTGGCAATGCCCCCCTGCTGCCAAATTTCCAGACCCATGGGCCAAAGAGCATGGCTCTAGCAGGAAGGCAGAGCAAGACCCCGATCCCAGCATGTAGGGGTACAGCATGGGGCCCCGATCCCCTTATCCCAGCTTGCAGGGCCGGGCAGGGGCAGTGCGGAGCCCAAAGCCAGATCCCAGTGTTCAAGGCTGGGCACAGGGCCCTGATCTTGGCACCTGTGGCCTGGTCCTGGCACACAAAAGCAGCACAGGACCCGAAACTGGTGAGCGGGACCCAAAGCAGCCCCTGGCCCACAGGGCCAAGAGGTTGAGCACCGCTGTGCTAGATCAATCCGCAATTACGCCTTTGGTCTGGTGACTCCAAGAGGAGCCTGGCACAGGGCAGCAGCAGGATGCTGAGCTTCAGTAGGAAGGGGAGGAAACCCTGCCGAGCACTTTAAAGGTGACAAGCGTGCGTGTCTACAGACATGCCTGCTGTGCTCTTAATATACTCGATCCCTGGTGAAAGAAAATTAGCAGGACACAAGCTGGCAATTTTGCATGTATGCTTTGTCCCCACGCAGTTTCTCATGCATCTAAGCCAGTGGTTCTCAACCTTTTAGGACTCGAGGCAGCCCTCCATAGACTCAAGGCACCTCTCGATAGTCAAGGCATTCCTCAGCTCTTAGTTCTCACTCACTTTTTGACTACAGGAAAATAACAGAGCAATTCCACTGTTGCAAAGACCTCCGAAAGACCACAGCAGATCAGAATGGTTTTAATATGCACTGTCAATTCTTATATGGAAAATTTGGGTTCATCTTGTGAATCATGTCTGTACATGCAACCTTGTGAAGGGAAGATATCTCAAGGCACCCCAAGGTGCCATGGCACCCTGGTTGAAAAATCACAGGATCCTAGAGAAGTGGGGCTGGAAGGGACCTCCATAGGTCATCTAGGCCAACCCCCTGGTACTTACAGCTCCTGTAATGAGCCTTCAGGCATGGGGCCAGAGGGTGTTCACTTGATGCTCTTAGCATTGCAACCACTTCAGCTAAAAAGAGGACTGCATTAGCTGGTACCAGTAGCTTGTTACCGATCCAGCAGCTGATCCTAGGGAGGATGCTGCAGTGAATTAGACTTGCTCCTAAACCAGCAATGTTTCCTGAGCTGTGTGCAGCACTGGGGATTGCTACAGAGATCTCTAAGCCTGTGTTGCAGGCCAGCCTCCTCTTGCAGAGCAGACCACACCAATCCCTGCAAGAGCTCACTTGCCCAGCTCCATCTTCATTCATAAGGGGAACCCCCATGTTTCTTACTACACAATACACCACAGCCAAGAAAGATTCAAATGACTATTTGATAGCAACAGGACGCCCCTGGTCCTAAAACATCTGTTCCAGGGCTCTCGCCCTTAAATTGGTGCTGCTTTGCTGAGCACGGTTCTCTGTTCCACGTAGCAGGTTTTCCACAGACACCGATTTCAAAAGCGAAGGGCAGTTTTCCAGAAACTATGCTGAGAAGAGAATGAAACGGTTATACCCCCATCTCCACTTTCACACCCTACCAGGACTAGGTAAGAAGTTACCACTTCTGGAGATGGAGCGGACAGAAAGCCAAGTCAGATAAACTTTCCCCTCTGCCCAGCACCCAACTGCCCTCTCTTGCAAAATATTTAACTTAGAGGAAGAAAATAGTAGTGACTCAATAGTCTGATGAGAAAAGGAGGAACATCAATATCTTCCAAGTTTCTCTAAGTCAGATCCAGTGTTTGTGGTCAAACCCCCTTGCAGCCAAACAATTCCCACCTGCCTCCCAGGATACTACAGCATCTGCTACTGCTTTCCATCCAAGTACAGCAAATCTATGATCAGGGTATTTTTTGGTTGCCAGTGAGGCTAAAAGTCAGCCTCCAACCACATGAGCTAAACAAAAATCTTCATAGGTGCAGCAGTGTTAGGATTTATTAGAGTGATTCCTGCTTCAGCAAGCCTGATACTATTTAGGGGAGATACAGAGATAGCCCAGTATATTACTGGGCACCCCTTAATACACTGGCACTTCAGGCATTGCTTATATGAGAAAGTGGCACCTGTTTGGTAACTCTGTGTTTAAAACCAATGTAGCTAAACCAGGCAGCGCACACTGGAGAGAACTATTTCTTAGTGGTGCACTGATATATCGATCCACTGATAAAAGGAAAATTGACATTATTAGCAATCAGGTTTTTTTGGCCAGCATAGCCAATAATGTCACTGATAAATGCCGCGTGCATGTGAGCGGCCGCAGTGCGCAGGCAGCCAGGAAGGCAGCTGGGCAGCTTGGAGAACAGTGTCAGGCTGGTAAGTCTGTGAGAGGGAAGGGGCATGGGGGAGGTTAGGGGTTTGGGGGGGCAGCTTGAGACCCCCACAGTGCAGGAGGGGACTGGGGCTGGGACAGGGGCAGGCACTGGGCAGTCAGGGTGGGAGTGAGACAGAGTCACAAGTGGCTTGTCCTGGAGGCATGGGGGGCAGGGAGAGGGGGCGGCTGCCATCACTGCATGCACCCCCAGGAGAGGCATAGGGGGCATGTGCCTCCTGGATTTGTGCATGGGGCAAAGTGGGCTGCCCACTGCGGGCTCAGAACTGGGGGCTGCACCGGCCTCTTGCCAGCGGGCGGCACTGGGAGGGTGGGCTACAGCTATGCCAATATTCCCATAGCCCCACTCCCAGCGCTGCCACTTGCCTGCCCTGTGTGCAGCTCCAGCCAAGTCCCCCTGCTGGGAAGAGGCCAGTGCAGCCCCTGACCCTGGGCCCACAGCAGGCAGCCCGCCCTCGTCCTATGCACAAATCTAGTGGGGCACATGCCCCCCACGCCTCCCCCAGGGGTGCAAGCAGCAGTGGGAGCTGCCCTCCTGCACCCCCTAGATGAGCCACTCGCAGCTCTGTCCCACTCCCTGCCCTGGCTGGACAGCACCTGTCCCTGCCCCAACACCCCCCAACCCCATGCCCCTTCCTTCCCCCATGCCCCTTCCCCCCCCCACAGACTTACCAGATGGATGCAACAGTATCGACCGATATAGCTGGTTAATAATTGGCCAAAAAAATCGTTATCGGTGCACCCCTACTATTTCTAACTGATGTTTCTTAAACCCAAATAGGAGTGTGCAAACACTGGTTTAACTTCAGACCACTACTTAAAGTGGTGTAATGTTGTCATTCAACAAGCACTGAGGGTGAAGTTACCCAGTACACTTAGACCATACTAAATCTGTGGGCTGTTATGCGGTGTTAAAGTTAGGGCACGCTGGGAGCAGTCTCACATTGAGGGTTCATACTGTATCTTGTCTGCACAGCTCTGACTTGCCTCCAGAGTGCTGGTGAGCGGGGCCACAACTAGGAGCCAGGACACCTGAGCTCCCTCTGCTCTGGGTGGGAAGGGGGCTGTGAGCATTGCATCCTGGGACACTGGGGGACTGCAAACTGCTGCTTTCATCTCTGAAGAGCAGACTGAAATTGCCATAACAGAAGCTAGGTAGGACAGCTCAGAGTTAACCCGTGTGAGAAGTGGCATGACTTTTAGATGCTCATAGGGGACTTAGCATGAGTCAACAAGCTTTAATGTGCAGGTCATAGGTGGCGGAAAGCCGGGGCTAACGGGGCAGCTGGTGACACCAGCAGCACCATGGTGCCACCGTCCCACAGTGCCCAGCACCAGTAGGTGTGCAGCCGCTTCTCCGCTGACATATACAGCACCAACGTGCGCCAGCCCTGCAATGGGCCTGTGGAAGGGAAGGGCAGGGGTCCCCAAAATAATATTTTCCCCCACTGCTTATGGTGCAGATGCTCACCTTTTAAGTGATTTAATATGGTCTACGTGTCATTTCAACCTGAGAAACAGCACTGTTTTGCCTCTCCTTGACAAAAGTTGTCACTACAAACCCTGAGATGCCACAGTGCTGCAATCCCCGACGTGGCATCTGTGCTGCCCCTTCCTCAGTCGGGTAAAACGCCTCTGCAGCTGATGCTCACAGAAGCTCAGTCCCAGCAATGAGGCACAACTTGGAATGGTTTCACACCATCCTCTGTCATCAGCTATTGCACAATGAGCCCTCAGGAGTGAAACCTCATGCGTATAGGGATATAGGTATGACGCACGCTTGCTGAGATGTGCCGGCCCATTAGGCAGAGCATCACAGAAGCTACCCAGAAGGGCCGACTGCCTGGATTTCATGGAAACCCCGCAGAACAGAGCTGCTTTGCATCACATTTGTCCTCAGGGGTTTTGTTGATCCAGGAGCCATTAACACAGCTGAAATAATCCAACCTCTGCCCTTGTTGTAGTTGTGTCCACGTAGCTGAAAGTGGATTCCCTTGAGAAGACCAGCCCATAGCCAGCTCCTGAAATGTCTCAAAAGCCTGTTTAAGGTACCAACATCAGTGCTCACCTCAACGTCATTGCTAAACCCAGTTCCCCATGAACTGATTCCAAAGGCTGCTTCTCAGAGATGTTGGTCATAAAGACCCCAAGTACCTGAAACAGGCAGGCCACCACCGAATCATAGGAAAATAGGGCATCACATCTATGCCAGCCTCCCGCTCAAGGCAGGACCATCCAGGTCTAAACCAGGTGTACTCAACCCCTGGCCTGTAGGTCAAATCAAGCTCTCAGAGCTATGGCATCTGGCCCATGGGGCTCTCCACGGGTCGGGAAATTTGGCAATGGGGGGAACAGTGGGATTTAATACAGCCATCCCTCGCCTGCTGCCAAATTCCAAAACCCTATAGAGCCCAATGGGGTTATTACCCGGCCCTAGTCCCCCATGCAGCTGGATGGGGCCATAGCCCCTCCATCCCTTATGGCTAGGTCAGGGCTAGGCCATGCCCCCGCTATCCCCGCATGGCTGGACCAGAGCAGGGTGGGGCAAAACGGTTAAGCACCACTGTCCTAGACAAATATGTGCCTAACCTGCTCTTCAAAAAACTTCTGTGGAAAGGGCCTCAGTCTTGCTAGAAGCCTACAAGCAAAGTCAAGCGTGCTTCCTATAGTGCCTCAGCACAAGACCTGCGGTCACTCTTCCTTGCAATATTCCACTCAAGCTGAGGGTATTTTTACCTTGCAAAGCAAGCATCTGCACTCCTACCACCAGCCCCAAGCAACAGGGCTAAAGGCAGGCAAGTCTATTTTAAAATTAGGCTAATAAGTGCATGTCTATCCTGCAAGGCTGGTTGAAAGTGTCACTGGGCCATGTCTACACGTGTGCTTTAATGAGCATTAGCCTATTTTAAAGTGTCACAACAACCCCCTGCTCTTTCACTAATGCACATTAAAATAGGCGTATGCACATTTTTCTCGTACCTCCATTGTGAGGTACTAGATTTAATGTGCATTGCCTAAAGCACATGAATGAATGTGTAGACATGCCCACTCCATCACAGCTTAGCCTGCTTAAGACATACTAGCTTCTTTCTCTATAAAAGTGAGGCACTTGGTGGCAAAAAACTGGAAGTGAGGGCTTTGATTGCAAGGAAGAGACTAGGGGGAGAGCTTCTTACTCCCGAATGGATTCAAGGGAGAGAGTAACTCATTCCCCCCCACCTTGCCTCATAGCTCTCTCTCCATCTGACATGAGTTATGGTTTGTTACAGATCCAAGGAAGGGGCTACCCCCCACCAGAAAGAGAGGCCTGACCACAAAAGGAGCAAGCTGCCAGTGGGAGCCCTTAACTCTTTCCTCCCTCATTGAAACACAATCCGCTGTTACGGCACCAAGTGAAGCCAGCTCCAGGTCTAAGAAAGCCTCTTAGTGGTTTGTAAACACCTCTGTTACAACTAATTAGTAATAAAGCCTTCTGTTGAATTACTCGGATGATGTAGTTTTGGTCCAGCTGCAGAACCAAGTCATCAGATTGCTAAACCTACAGGAAGCCACAACGCTCTTGCTAGCACAGGGTCTCATCGCCTGGGGACTGCTGTTGGAGAATGCTGCTGCCATCAAGAGGTTTATTTGGTTTCCTGTACAGTATACGACATGCCCCCAAATAACACACAGATGCTTGTTTTTTGGAAGGCAGTGGTTTCCTGTATATTTTTTCCAGTGTTATGGCTAACTGTGTGACATGGAGTAAGCCCTCCGGAGAAGATAGGGTGTCCAGGGAATGTGGCACCGGGAACTTCCCCATGCCCACTGCCTCACCCAGATCGTCTCCTCGCCCGCTACTTTTCCTGGACACTCAATGTTCCCAGGAGGACTTACTCTGTGTCATGCAAAGTTAGACCCCAGATGCTCGCAAGGACAGTAGCAGGATTGTTGTCCCTTGCCTGTGAGCAGTTCCTTATACAAGTCCCTGTAAATGAAGTGTTGTTGCCACATCACAAATCTCATCAAGACACTACAAGCAGCTCACTTGCTGCTTCAGGCACAAGGGACAGTGCGCAGCCAACAGCTACAGCAGTGAGAAGGTTAATTCAAGACTCCATCAGCTTGGCAGCTGCATGGCATACACCAGGTCTCCGATTTGGGGTGGGGGGGAAAGATATGCCTTATATGTAAGAAAATGTGGTATTTCATGCCCTTCCCTCCCTCTCTGCTTTGGGGGGCGGGGTGGGGGAGACTAACAAAAGTACTGAGAAGATGAAGTTCATAGGAAAGTTAGGCTGGAAGGGACTTCACAGTCATCCAGTCCAGCCCCCTGCCCAAGTCAGGATCATCTCTACCTGAACCATCCCAGGCCTAAACTGCTTTTAAAAGATGCCAGTAATGGAGATGCCACAAGGCAGCCTGTCCCAATGCATGACCATTCTCATCAAACGCTCCTCTGCATCTCCAACCTAAATTTCCTCTGCTGCAGCAAGAGACCGTTGCCCCCAGTTCTGTCCCCTACAGCCAAAGGGCAAAAAGCCCATCTCCATTCGCTGTATTATCTCCCTTCAGGTATTTGAAAACTGTTATCAGCACACCCCACCCCCCACAACCTCAGTCTTCTCCTCCCTAGGCTAAATAACCTGAGTTCTTTCAGCCTCTCCTCATAAGTTTCATCTCCCGAACCCCTGATCACTTTTGCTGCATTGCACCGGACTCTTTCCAAACTGTCTACATCCTTCTTGAAGCATGGAGCCCAAAACTGGTTGCAAGATTTCAGATGAAGCCTCGCTAGTAATGAATAGAGCAGGAGCAGCACTTGCCTTGCCTTGCAAGAGGCACATCCGTTAATACAACCCAAGATGCCTTTGGCTTTTTTTGCAGCAACAGCACACAATTGACTCACAGTTCACTATAACGCCCAGGTCCTTCTCTGGGGTACTGCAGCCTGGCCAGTCTTCCCCCCAGTCTGTATTTGGGCATCCAGTTGTTCTGCTCCCAGAGCAGGACTCTGCACCTGTCCTTGTTCAATCTTATCCGATTGATTACAAACCATTTCTCTACCCTATCCAAGCCATTCTGGATCCTAGCCCTACCCTTTGGAGGGTCTGCAACAGCACCCAGCTTGGCATCTTCTGCAAATTTGCAGTGTGGACCTGATCCCGTCATCCAGGTCATTACAGCAGTAGTTCCCAAGCTGTGGGTTGCAACCCCAAGTAGGGTTGCAACATCAGCGGATGGGAGTGTGGGGTCATGCTGAGGAAATGGAGCCATAAATGGGGTCATGCTGAGAAAAAGTTTGGGAAGCACTGCATTAGAGGTTGGGCTACAAGCATCATTGTTAAGATAGCGGTTGTCTGCTCTACAAACAGAATTTAATTGTCAGCAACTGTCAGTGGTAATTAAGTGTATACAGAGCCATTTAACCAAACTCATAAAGGCAGAAGTGCAATGCACATTCCTAGAAAGGCACATTAACTTTTATTGGAACTGCTTAAATTGTATTGGCCGTCTATAAATTCACTGCGGGTGGGGGGGAGAAACAGCAAGGGATAGGAGATGCTGTTACTCCAAGGGGTGCCCTGGCAAACTAGAAATAATGGTGATAAACTGAGAGAGAGCAGGTTTAAGCTAGACATTGGGAAGAACATATTTATGGTAAGGGTTGCCAAAATCTGGAATGGGCTTCCGAGGGAGGTGGTGCTCTCCCCTGCCCTGGGGGTCTTTAAAAAGGAGATTGACCCCAGCCAGGTGCTTGTCCATCAAACCCCAGCACTCACCTGGGGCCAGGGGTCGGACTCAATGATCTGCCAAGGTCCCTTCCAACCCCAACATCTATGCTCGAGTTTCAAGTGCTAGTTTTCAAAGGCTTTAGTTTTAGATTGAGGACACCACTGTGGAGAGGTGGGTGGGGAAGGAAGGACTTTCAGCCCAGCAGAAGGAAGAAATAGCAACAACTGGCATTGGTTAAATGCTCTGCCCCTCTCCACCCCACCCCAGCACCCTTCACACACTACATTTTTAATCCAGATGGCATTCAAATGAGGCTCCCGAGAGGCCTTTGCTACGGATTGTTTTTGCATTTGATCAGCAATTGCGTCTCCCCAGCTTACAGTACCCAAATGGAGACCCTTGCTTTTGAAAGGCTGAACATCAGCCCTGAAGAAATCCCGCTATGGAGGCCCAGCTAGCATCCCCCCCCCAAACAGGCGGTTTTGTAAGATTTCTTAAGGAATCTCCCTTAGGGCCAGCTCCTGCTCCTACATGCCTGGATGACACATTTCCTTAGTCAGCATTTGATTTTAGAACTGAAGTATAAGATGTCCAAGTTACCGTTGCCCAGAGGGAGAACCAGATCGTGGCCAGGCTGAATCAGTATATTCTTTGCATGGCAGAGTCCAGGAGCAGTGCCAACATCCAGCCTTGCCCACGGTGCATTGTGTAGCCCCATTTCTCATCCCATGGGAATGGCTCATTTATTGTATAATCCTAAAGTTACCCTGGAGGACACTTCCCCTCTCCCATTCTTGCATACTCCTTCCTCAGAGGCACAGAGCCATTTCTCTAGACCTTCAGCACCAAAGTGGGGAAGGGAGGTTCAACAGGCGAATCTATGCTCCTCAAGACCTGCATAGCATCTTCCTAGCCACAGACACAACCAAAAGATGTAGGTTTGCTATTCAAAGTTTTATTTGTAACATTAAACACTCAAGACAGTAAGTCTCTCAATCCAACATGAGACTCCATACGCGATTTCGTTTCATGCTGACCATAACAGGCCTATTGTTTAGTGCTGCTTAGGCCCTGGGGGTGACAGCCTTGCCTTGTAGATCTCTACCCATGTTTCTATACCTAAGAGGAGCGTTGTTCAAAATTCATCCTCTTCCTCATACTCCTCTAGAGAATCCCGACCAACCTCTTCATAATCCTTCTCCAAAGCGGCCATGTCCTCCCTGGCTTCAGAGAACTCGCCCTCCTCCATCCCCTCCCCAACATACCAGTGCACAAAGGCCCGCTTTGCATACATCAGGTCAAACTTGTGATCTAGCCGGGCCCATGCCTCGGCAATGGCCGTGGTGTTGCTCAGCATGCAGACTGCCCGCTGCACTTTGGCCAGGTCTCCCCCAGGTACCATGGTGGGGGGCTGGTAGTTGATGCCCACTTTAAACCCAGTTGGGCACCAGTCCACAAACTGGATCGACTTCCTGGTTTTGATGGCTGCAATAGTGGCATTCACATCCTTGGGCACCACGTCCCCCCGGTACAGCAGGCAGCAAGCCATGTACTTGCCTCGGCGAGGGTCGCATTTCACCATCTGGTTGGCAAACTCAAAGCAAGCGTTGGTGATCTCGGGCACCGACAGCTGCTCGTGGTAGGCCTTCTCCGCCGAGATGATGGGTGCATAGGTGGTGAGGGGGAAGTGTATCCTGGGGTAGGGCACCAAGTTAGTCTGGAATTCTGCGAGGTCGACGTTCAAGGCCCCATCAAACCGCAGGGAAGCGGTGATGGACGACACAATCTGCCCTATCAGCCTGTTCAGGTTGGTGTAGGTGGGACGCTCGATATTCAGGTTCCGGTTGCAGATGTCGTAGATGGCTTCGTTGTCCACCATGAACGAGCAGTCCGAGTGCTCCAGCGTGGTGTGGGTGGTCAGGATGGAGTTGTAGGGCTCCACCACTGCCGTCGAAATCCCTGGGGCTGGGTACACTGAGAACTCCAGCTTGGACTTCTTCCCATAGTCTACAGAGAGGTTCTGCATCAAGAGGGAAGTGAATCCAGACCCCGTGCCTCCTCCAAAGCTGTGGAAGACCAGGAACCCTTGCAGGCCACTGCACTGGTCAGTCTTGAAAAGACATTAGAAGAAATGTCATAATTAAGGCTGTCCAGCCTACTAAGAGACCAAGGGAGATTCAGGAGCTATAATCCTTTTTAATATCTGCATTTGTGTTCTTTGCATGAAAGAATGCAAAAAATATACCAGATTTACTTCATCCCACAGTCTTCACCCTCCTCACCCCTCCAAAAATCATCCCTCCAGAATTAGGGTGCACATCTTAAGTGCTAAAACTAAATGCTCTTTGTTGGAATAGAAACTGGATGGAATAGAGCAAACAGGCACCATGACCCATGGCTGCCATTTCTTTTTGCGGGTGCAAACAACAGGGGTGGAGTCCACTGTTAACCCTCTCACAACCACCGTTAAGGCAGGAACTTTTGGCTGAAGAGCCACTGAGCTGGCTGAGGGCAAGTAAGCTACTGCATGCAGTCTGTGGTATTTGGACGAGAACCGTGGTGTGGAAGAAGCACTTATTTATAGACACTTAGAAAAAGAACCATTTACAGCAAAGCAACAGTCTTGCTATTGCCCACACAAAGACCGGGAGTCTAGCGTCTTTGTTGTCCTGTCAAGTTCCTGGCATCTCATCCAGATAGTGCCCAAGAAGTGTGGCCTCCCAGGAGACCATGTCACACAGCTGGCCATAATTCTGGGGAAAAGAAAAAAATTAAGTAGTCTGAAGAGTATTCTCTCTGTTGAAGCACGAGAGCAGCTCTTGGGAAGAAAGGTTGCTCAAGTCAACGGTACATCATCTTCCAAAACAAAAGGTCTTGGTGGATCCAGCAGAGAAGCTGCACTAAAAAGCCTCTTAGTCTTTACATATTCAATTTATTTACATCTATATATAAAGTTTCCTTTGAGATTAGGGGCATTTCTACTTACTAGCTTACGGGTCTTGTCTAGGACCACATCTATTATTTGCTTTCCAACAGTGTAGTGACCCCGAGCATAGTTGTTGGCTGCATCCTCCTTTCCGGTGATGAGCTGCTCTGGATGGAACAAGGAGCGATAGGTGCCAGTTCTGATTTCACCTGGAAAAGCATGTTACAAGTTTTCACACACACCAACCATATGCTGCATTTAAAGACTTCGATCGCGAAGTGCTATTACCCCCATAATGAATACAGCCATGCCTGCATCACAGACAGATCAGACTAAAGCCAGCCATGTGCGTTACCTATGACCGTGGGTTCCAGGTCTATGAACACAGCCCTAGGCACATACTTCCCAGCTCCAGTTTCACTGAAGAAGGTCCCAAAAGAAGAGTCAGTTTGTTCAGCCGTTTCCGAAATGATGCCATTTGGTTGGATCCCATGTTCTAGACAATATAATTCCCAGCAGGCGTTGCCCATCTGGACTCCAGCCTGGCCAATATGGATTGAAATGCACTCCCTCTGCATAAAGTTGGGGAAAGATGCAACACAAAGTCAAACCAAGATGCTACACTTGTTAACTGTCCCCTTACTCTCTCACTTGATTTACCTCCTCACCCATGGAAAAAGACTCCAGGAGGACTGGGCAGCAATCTCGGCCCTTTCTGCCCGGGCTACACAGGATGCCAAACTAGGTACAGCAATTCATGGGTGTGGATGCACAAACTTCTAAAAGTTAATGTTAACCCTTATAGGCAGATATATCAAAAGGGTTCAAGTGCAGCAAAACAACTCCAACTTTAACCCTGGATGAAGGAGTGTTGAAAGTGGAGCCAGTTCTGCACTTCAGTTGCTCTCAGCGTGTTCACACACAATTAGGAGGTACCAGCTGCTGCCCTTTGGAAGTGCTCCCCTTTTGAAAAGGGCTTCAAACATTCACCCTAGGCTTAAACCAGCCTAAGGGTTAGGTCAGTTCACACCCTAATGGGCCTTTCTGGCCCCAGAAACTGGCCCGGTGCATGTCCCCCACTTCCTCCTCCAGCCACCGCCATAAGCAACTGGAGACAGCTACACAAAGCCATTACAGGAAAGTTCCTCTTTTCAATAAAAGGTCAGCTAGCAGAGTTTATTTCAGGGGTTTGCAACTAGCAGACTTAAGTTTCCTCCATGGCCCCCTTGCCAACTGTAGGAAGTAGAAGCTACAAGTAAAACAAAGCAGAACAACACCCTGAAGACCCAGCAGTTCCTATAGCCACACTTGGATGCAACACATCACAAATTCCCCAGGACGGAAGGATATGGTTTTCCCTTTAACTCAGGGATAAAGCCATTCAACAACATGCTCATAAATTCATACTCAAGGTGTGAACAGTTGCAAGTGACCATTCCTTAACATGCTTCATGCTCCCCCCTGCTACCCACTATTGGTATCTTTTTGAACATCTCAGAAAAGACCAAAGATCACAGCTACCTAGAGTTGCACTAGCATGCCTAAAGACACAAATAGAAGCTTATTTAGTTTAAATAATGGGACAGGTAGCACTTATTTTGGTGTGGCTACTGTTCCCAGAGCTGTGGTTTCATTAGACTCATTCATTCAGGCAAAACAGTGTTTTTTTTAGTTAACCTTAGAAACAGCACTCTTATGTAAAGAAGAAAAATAGCCTTACATATTTCTAGGCTAGTTAGGAGAGTGAATTTGAGTTACTTTGAAGTTTAGCCAGCTAGGACTTAATCTGGCAGAGTAGGAAGAGAGCATAGACAGGTTCTAGCTGAAGCACTATCAAACATGTGAAGCAAACAACACAAGAGATACCTGCTCTCTGAGAAGAGCACCAATTGTTCCTCCTAACCACAGTAGGCAGAAGCATTTCAGATCAATGTTATTTTCCTAATTCATTAACACCCAAACAGAACAACTAACTACAGGAAAGGAATCTGCTCTCTCAACTTTAATAGGAAAAAGAAAAAAAAAAGCTACTTGCCAACACTTACCATAGCCAAAAAAAACCCCCAAACCAACTAACTAACCACAAGCAAAAACACCGTCTTACTAGTGTTTCCACTGCCTAATTTTATACCCCTCCTGAAAAAACCTCCCAGCTGTTCTGTGCAAAGAGCCGCTTCTTAAAGGGGAAATAATTTTGTTTCTCCTTTGACCAGGGTGGTTTAATAAAACTTAAACAACTGGGTAACGATGTGTATGTGTGCTATTAGTGGCCTGGGCTTGGAAGACAGAACCTGGCTTATGCTAATATTTGGGACATAAAAGCATCACTCTAATACTCTAAGTATCACTCTAATGCGAACAAAATGAAGGAAAAGCCATTCAATTTATAAAAATTCAGCACATGTTTTGCCTGTTTTTAATTAAAGAAAGGGATAAGGAGCTGAAACCAAGACATTTTACCTTAGATATCAGGGGAAAAGCACCCAGGTATGATGTATAGTAATCCTCCAAAGAAAATGGTGAATGCTTTGTTTTTTTAACTAAGAAATAGCTTTGTATTAATCTTATAACTGATGTGTCATCTGTCAGAGGGATGTCTCCTGATATCGTAAGGAAGTGGGTTACAGGATCTAATAGGCCCTATCCTTCTTAATTAGCGTAATAATAAAAATGGAAAAGATGAAGCCATGCAGAGTGTGCCGCAGAGACCCCCAGCTATGGGCCGACAAGTCTTCAACCGCGGAGCAGGCGGAAGAAGGTGTTAAAATCCCAACAGCTGCAAAGGCTGCAGCAGAACGAGACCCCGGTTGCCTTGGCCTTCTTGCCATTGGATCAAGGTGCCGTCCTGCCAAGAGCCGCGTGGAAGCTGATGTGCAGGAACTTCTCCACAATAAAGGAAGTCACGCAGAGGCATCTGCCGTCTTCCAGGCCAGCTGTAAAGAACAACCTCACGCTAGCTGGAGGGAAGGAGGATTTAGCCCTGCTTCTGCATGGAGACCTGCATGCATTCAAGGAAAACCCCTGCCTCCAAGCCAAGCCACTGGGACTTTCAGGCCTGCACGTAGGATGCCCGCCAAATGATTTGGAAACATCTGGAGCCCCAGGCGGGGGTAGAGGATATTTGCCGGCAATAGGACCACTTATGGTTCTTAACTAACTCACAGATTTGGAATTCAGTTCGGCTGATTTGGCTTGGAACATGGAAAATTTTCATTAAAAAACAAAAAAACCTCTATCTTTCACTCCTCCTCAGCTTGTTCCTGCAGCTGTGCGGCTGAGGGCAAGCAAAACTCGGGGGCATCCGAACCCCAAGCCTCCAGGCTTGGGCCTGCACGTAGGATGCCCACCAAAGGATTTGGAAGTATCTGAAGCCTAAGGCTGGGGTGGAGGCTACTTGCCGGTAGCTGGGCCACATCATCTTGGATGATTCAAAAGGATTTGCACCGGATTTGGCTAATTTGACCTGAGACACAAAAATTTTTCCTTCAAAATTAAAAACCCCCCAAAACTATGACTTTCAGTGAACTCACAGGTGCAAAGTAAGTAGAGCGTGGGTCAGACATTTGCACTGTAGGGTAAACGGGCTTATTTGTCACCTTGAGGGATGTCCAGGTAACCTATTCGCCCCCCTCAGACGGGGAGGCTAGAGAAAAGGTGATTATTGGGGACAAATCATAAAAAACCAGGGATGGGAGTGATGGTGCAAGGTTAATAAATAGAGTGCCAAGGGGAGATGCACCGGGCTAGGGTGACCTCCCGTCCCGCACAGGGTGGGACAGTCCTGCAATGGGAACCTCAAGTGCCAATCTGGGCTGCGGGACTGCGGGACGGCATTCATCACGGATTGGCGTCTGCAAATTGGGAAACAGCGGGTTTCCCTTTGCAGGCGGGAAGCATTGCAGCCTGCAAGGGGCTGCTGGGTGCAGGATGCAGTGGGAGCTGGGGGCGCCACATGCACGTGCTCGCCCGCACACACACATGTGGCTGGGAAATACAGAGAGCAGCTCCCTGCAGGTAAGTCTATGGGGGGAAGGGGGCACAGATCGAGGCCCCCGTGGTGAGGGCGGGAGTGGAGGGGCAGGCGCTGCCCAGCCCAGGTGATGCATGGGTCCAGGGCGGTGCATGGGGGGCACGTGCCCTTGAATGGACCCGCTGGGCACTGCCCAGGGATGCTCTACTCCATGACGGCAATGAAGGGGAGCAAGGAAAACAGCCCTGCACTGTTGCCCCAGGACGGCTCCGACTGCTGGAGGGCAACATTGTGCAGCCTGGCAGTGAGGGGGGCACAGGGGCACGCTTCACCCCTGGCTGGGCCAGCTGGGCTCAGTGCACGTGGGCTCTGCTCTAAAATAAGGCCGCTACGCCTTTAAGAGCCTCCCCCATCCCGGCCTGAGCGTGTCCCGCCTCTCTCAGCCGGCGAGCGTCCGCGCTGACAGGCAGCTCCGCGGGCCAATGAGAAGACGCGCTGCGGCAGACGACGGGGCGGGTCTTCCGGCGGAAGTTCCCTCGCGGCCGCACCTCCAAGGGGCAGCGAGCGGCTGCGACATGATTAAAAAGTTCGACAAGAAGGACGAGGAGGCCGGTAGGGGCGGGCGGGGCCGGGGCGGCCGGCCCGCGGCATTTCCGGGTCTGTGACGTAGAGCGGTATCGGGCCGGTCGCGCCCGCCGCGTGCAGGGGCTGCTGGGATAGTGGCGGACCTGTCCCCGCGGGGAGGGCCCTTCCCGGCCGCCGTCGTGCGCGTTCTAGGGGCCCCGATGGTGTCTGCAGGGCCCGAGCAGTGATTCTCAACCGGGCTGTGCGGGGCCACATGGTGTCAGTGGGGTTAAAACAGTGATTCTCAACCGGGTGATACGGGGATGTATGATGTCAGCAGGGTAAAGCGATGATTCTCAACTGGGTGTGTGGGGCCACATGGTGTCAGTGGGGCTAAAGCAGTGATTCTCAACCCGGTGATACTCGGCCATATGGTGTCAGTGGAGTAAAATGATGATTCTCAACCGGGTGATACGGGGATGTATGATGTCAGTGGGGTAAAGCAATGATTCTCAACCGGGTGATACGGGGATGTATGATGTCAGTGGGGTAAAGCAATGATTCTCAACTGGGTGATACGGGGACGTATGATGTCAGTGGGGTAAAGCAATGATTCTCAACTGGGTGTATGGGGCCACATGGTGTCAGTGGGGCTAAAGCAGTGATTCTCAACCCGGCGATACTCGGCCATATGGTGTCAGTGGGGTAAAGCAGTGATTCTCAACCGGGTGATACGGGGATGTATGATGTCAGTGGGGTAAAGCAATGATTCTCAACTGGGTGTATGGGGCCACATGGTGTCAGTGGGGGTAAAGCAATGATTCTCAACCCAGCGATACTCGGCCATATGGTGTCAGTGGGGTAAAGCAGTGATTCTCAACTGGGTGATACGGGGACTTATGATGTTAGCGGGGTTAGAGCAGTGATTCTCAGCCAGGCGATGCTTCACCCCCGAGGTGCCTCAGGATCCTTTCGCGGGCACGCCGTGTCACGTAGACCTGGAAGCCCGGAGACTTCAGCGAGCGACCTGCAGCGCGTGGACATGTCTAGGATTTTGACGGGAGGAGCTGCCATGTCGAAACTCGTTGATCGGCCGTGACGCGGCAGCGCATCAGATGCCCCAGAATCGGCCTCCTCTTACCCCGTGCACAGCTCCCTCTCCTTTCCGACCGGCCGGGTGTGCACGGGGTAAAAATAACCTTCAATCCGCAGCCGGCGCTTGCTGACCGTCTTGTTGGCAGCCTCTGTGCCGCCCTGGACAGAAAATACCTGGAGCTCGCTCGCATTGCCTTGTCTGATCTCCGCTGCGCTGCTCGCTATCAGGCTCAAAAGCGCCCTGTGCTCGCTGTTTGCGTGCAGACCGTGGCAGCGTCCGCCGGTTAAGGTTGAACGGTTTAGTCGAGGTTTGGACAGTCGACTTGAATTCCCTCCTGGGCGGGTGTGGGGTGGATGAGCTGTTACTTCCCTCCGGATTTCAGTCTTCATTCAGTAAACCGCCTAACTGTGCGGTTGCGAAGGTGGCCAAGATGCCGCTGGGAGGCCGTAAGCGTTATTTCCTTGCCGACAAGCGCGGGGGCAGCGGTTCGGGTGGTTCTCCTCGGCGCTTTGCCAAGCAGCAGCAGAGTGTAGCTTTTTTAGGTAACTTTTAATGATTTAGATCGTTTTGTTTCTGCCGTGAGGAATCCTTGGCAGAGCAGTGAAACGGGTGGCTCTGATTAATGTCATGTTGCTGCTGGAGATGCTGGGAAACAGGAACTGGGATTGGTGATAGGGCATGGAGTGGAGCAGACGCCCAGGGAAGTCGTGGGCTCTCCGTCACTGGAGGTGTTCGAGCGGAGGTTGGTCGGGGGTGGTCTAGCATAGCTATGCCTGTGTTTTCCTGGGGGTATTTCCCAGGTTTTGTAGCTTTGCTGGTTGCTGCATTGTGCTGGGAGGGGATTTTTTCCCTTCCTGCTGCTGCAAGTGTCAGGAATTTTGTTTTTTGTTTTTTTTAAAGCCTTTCTCAGAGTCATGGGCTGTTGGCGGCAGCTAGGGCTGGGGATTTTGACTGGGCCATGCCAGTGCTTCTGCTGGGACCAAACCAGAGGTTCCTTCCTAGACGGTCTGGTCCCCCCGCTCGGGGGCAGACCGATACCATATCGGGAGTGAGGAAGAAGCTTTAACCCGTGGTCAGACAGGAACAGACCGTGGGTGTGTTTGTCTTCCTGTGTAGGGAGCAGTGAGGTCCGCTTTAACAACTCTTGTAGTAGCAGGACTTTGGCTGCCGTGGTCCCCCCGGCTTTACTCATGGCAGATTAGGGCACCGTGTTTTGTGTTGTGTCAGGATTGACTAGTTTCCCGAAGAGTTCAGAGCATGGATTTGTCTAAGGTGGTTTGGATAAGATTGATCCTGCCTCAGGTAGGGGATTGGGCTAGATGACCTCTGGAGGTCCCTCCCAGCCTTGCTTCTCTACAATCCACGAAAGACAGTTCAAAATATAATGTCTCATGGGTAAGAGGGATGGATTAATAGAGCCCCTGTCCCTCTTTTGCAGGAACTAGGAGGGTCTGGCATGGAAAGAGGCAATAGAAAAACCTTTCTGTCTCTTAACAAATAGAAAGGTTTCAAGTTATAAACTTATTGGGTACCCAGAGACTGATACAGAGCCTCAAACAAGGGTTTAGGGCTGATGCCGTGGTAGAAATCCAAGTTCCTTTACTCTTCCTGCATTTGGAGATGCGGTGGGGCCAAATAGGTTGCCCCCCTTGGCCTTTGCTAGTGGGAAGTCTCTTACAATCTGTTGTACTTACCTGTGGCTGACAGATTTAGCCTCCTTTCCACATCCCTGTCTCTGCGGGCAGAAGTCTTGGCAGCGGACAGACCACCAGCTGTCAGATGACATAGGTGTCCAAACACGTCTACAGCGCTGTGTGGCTCTGCTCAGCAGCTGTGAGGCCACAGCAGGAAGTGGGACTTGAGAACAGGGCACCAGATGCCAAAGGGACTACAGCCAAAGGCACAGGTGTGTCTGCGTGGGCTGGATGGTGGCAGGAGCTTAGCAGAGGTGGTGTAACTTTGCCAACAATAGTGTAGGTAAGCGTTTGCCTCCTGGACTGTAGATACCTGGTAACGTTTCATAGGGATGCGCTACTCTGGTATGTAACTTCTACCTTTTCTAAGGACAGGACTTTCTAGAAGGTCGTCTGTGAAAGTTTGACTAAGGCTGGCTAGTGTTAGCAATTATATTGTGATTTGTAGCAGACAGTGTGACAGGGGTTTATTCTGGGGACGTGATGTGATGGCTCTGTATGCTGACCAGCGTGTGAATGTTTCAAGTAAGCCGTGCCACCTTGAAGCATTCTCCTTTTGGTGATGTATGAAGTGTCACAAGCAGGTGGGAGGAAAAGCAGCGAGCAGTCTCACTCAAGGTTGATGATGGCTTCACCAGGTAGCCGGCTGGGTTGAAAGTCCGTGTCCTTTTCTCTAGAGCATTGGCCATGGGGCTCTAGCAACTGGATTGGATGCATCTCCGAGTGAATATCCAACCCCCCTCTCACGGAGCCACCGAGCAGTGTTAAAGTAGGGGCCACGTGACACCTTTTTGCCCAATTCCCAGTGAGGTGGTTTGTAAAGGTTAAGAGTTAACATCTTTGGAGTTCAGCCCCCTTGCTTCTAGCCAGTGGGACCTAGATCCAGAATAACTATCAGTGATTTGTTTCATTCTGCAGGTAGCGGCTCCAATCCTTTCCAGCACTTGGAGAAGAGCTCCGTCCTACAAGAGGTATGAAGAGAAGGTGTAGTGTGTCATTTCCTCTGGCACGGGACAGGATGCTCTAATGGCCTAAGACAGTGGTTCTCAACCTGTTTTATACCAGGACCCATTTGTAAACATCAGTGACCAGTCCCGACCCAGTGCCCCCCCTCACCCACTGCCCCCCATCCTCAGGCTCCCAGTGCGTAGGTCAGGGGTGGAGGGTGTGTGGGGCATGGGGGCCCCAAGCAGTCCCTCACAGGCTGGAACTCTGCCAGGCTGCAAGGGAAAAGCAGTAGTTTTCCATGTTTTTCTCCTTTTAAGCTTGTTGATCCATTTTTAAAGTTTGTTCACAACCCTTTCATTTATTCTTGCCACCCACTTTTGGGTCGTGACCTACAGGTTGAGAAATACTGAACTAAGCAACAAGTTTGAAATATCTGGCATTCATGTGGCCAATGGCTAAATTGATATATCATCAGCTTAGCATTCTGGGGTGTATTATTTGGGGCCCATGGAGTTTATAACACGGAGACTTTGCAGTTGGGACCCTAGAATACAAAGATCTGTCTTTCGCCATTAACAATCCTATGGCCCTTTGATGAAACTGTGTATGCACAACATTTTTATAGGTTTATGATTTGATTTATCACCATATTTATATTTGATTATGTTAATTTTAGGAGCATGAACAATGTTTTTATAATAGTTGGTCCTATTTTATTGTTATATTTGTATTTTTGTTACTTTTGTTTAAATTTATATTATGGTTCTATGTTTGTTGTGTTGTTTTCAGGAGCATGGCTTTTAGCCAGAATCCTTAATAAATTGACTGCCTTGGTGCAAATGCATCACTCCGATTTCTAAGTGTTAATTGCCATTGTGTTGCCATGCAGTAATACCATTGTTTCTGCTGTTTGCAGGCTCGTATTTTTAATGAGACCCCCATAAATCCACGACGATGTCTGCACATACTTACCAAGATCCTTTACTTATTGAACCAGGTAAGTGTGATCATTTCCTTCTAAGTGTGTAGTCATGGTTGAGTTAGAGTGAAAGAAGTATTTTCAGGAGATCAGAACCACTTGTACTTTCAGCTGTCAGCTCCAGGCGAGTTGTTACCAGTTACAGAAAGGAAGTCCTTGCTCAGTAATGTTATTCCCAGTTTCAACATAACTTGGAGATATTTCACTTTCTGAAGCGTAGGCGCCAACTTGTATTTTTGCTTGGGGGGGGCCTAAGATGATGGACATGTTGCTCCCCCCTCCCCCCAACCCTCCACTGTTTGAGGAACAGGGGATGTGGGCACAGGCAACATGTGTGGCGGTAGAGGGGGACACAGGTAACAGGGAGGGGGGTGGAGCATGTGCCCCCAAGATTTCTGTGCCCACAGCTGGGCACAGGGCTGCAACAGGGCCGAACCAGCTCCAGGCAGGTGCCACCTCCGTGGTCCAGTGGGTGAGACTCAGTGCAGGAGGGAGTGCCGTGCCACCGAAGTGAGGTGCCCCCTGCCCACCCAGCAGCAGCGGGGGCACAACCCTGTGAAGCTGCCACTGCCACGCCTCCCTCACATTGGTGGCCATGGCAGTACAGCACTCCCTCCCACACCTGGTCCTGCCCACTGGGCCACAGAGGTGTTGTGGCCCATCTGCAGCCCTGTGCCCTGCTTTGGGCGCAGAAATCTTAAGGGACATGTGTGTCCCCCACCCTCCACTGTTTTGCCTTGATCCCTCCCCACATCCGCTTCTCCCCTCCACACACACATTGCCTGTGCCCCTTCTCCCCACCCCTTTAAACTTACCTGGAGGGAGCTGCTCTCCACTGCTGCATGTGTAAGCACATGCATTTGGTGCCCACTGCCATCTGATCACCCTTGCTCCTCTTCCAGCCTGCAACGAGAAACCTGCAGCTTCCCACATTTTTCTCCTTTCCTCAGATTTGGGCCCTGACGGACCTTTTGGGTCCCCACATACTCGGTGCCTATGCTGTGAAGCTTCTCAGACGTGTTAGGAAAGGCTCCTGGGAGCTGCATACAGGCACTTTGATAGCTAAAAACAATCTTGTTTGTGCTGCAGAAGTAACTGTTCTGGAGAGAGTATGAATTGGCAGATAGTTGGGTGACACGTCTGTCTTGGTTAATGTGGGAAAAAGGAGACGATATGAAGAAACTGGTGAGCTGAGGAATCCACATAACCACGCATGCATGAAATGTGGACTGAGTTGGGCAGCGTTTAATACAAAGGCAAGACCAGCAGGGATTACAAGCTCTCTGCACTGCTCTGTCTTAATTAGAGCCATTTCCCTTTGAAGAGATCCTAAGAGAATCCCTCTAGTTGCCACACATAAACCAAAGCTCATAGTCACTGCTACTGTAAAGTGAGCAGAGGAAGCCCAGGATAATTAATAAGCTCTGTTCCTAGTATTTTTTCTGGTGCTAAGGATGATAAGCTCATGTTGAAACAAGGCAAATGAACCATAGAATTATGTCAGCTGATGCTCTGTAAAAACAAAAAATGATGGAGGGAGTGCTTTCCGAATGGAAAAAGATTTAAAGGAAGAAAAAGGTTTGAGACCAACAATTTCAGGCATCTAAGGGGATATTATTATAGACCAGAAAAAGGAAAAACAAACAAACAAAAAAACCACCTAGGAATTACTGGCTGCTGACTCATTGATTGATCTCTGACTTCTGCTATTTGTATGTTTTCCATAGGGTGAGCACTTTGGAACCACCGAAGCCACAGAAGCCTTCTTTGCAATGACCAGATTATTTCAGTCTAACGATGTAAGTCTGGTGATTCAGCATAAAATGTTTCCTGTTCGCATACCGCCAGCTACATTGTGAGCTCTGGCAGCTACAGGTTTTGCCATAGTGGCTCCCCGGTCAGTGTCAAGGGCGTGCTGAAGGATACTAATTACTGACTAATAACTTACGAAGTAGGCTGTTGCTAATGAAAGCTTATGCATTTCTGAATAAGTTAGTCTCTAAGGTGCCATTTTGCCCTGCCTTCCACTTCACAAACAGTAACAACCAGTTTCTGTTTTGTAAGACGGGTATTGTTTTATACACGTCTTCCATTTGGGAATGACTTCTAAATTCCTTACCGCTCTAAAAAGGAAAGAAAGTTGTTCCTTATAAGTTAAGTCTCCTAGAATTCCCATGATAGGAATAGCTAAAAATAAAGGGTTTAGAACAGGGGTATCAATCCTAGGGCCCATGGGTTGGAGTCGCTCCATCCAGCCTGCCACACTACTGTTGCAATTCAAATGACCTAGTGAGTAATTTGGCTAAATGCCTTTATTAAATCCAAAGGCCAGTATCAGTTATTTTAAATAAGCATGCTAAAATACTATAGGAAAATGTGAACTACGTATCAGCTAGCAGTGTTACAGTACTTAGCAGTGGCCACATCCACACAGTACTTACAGTTGCAAGCATTTGATTTGAATTGGTACAGCTGGGTTAGCGAGGGAGATTCTAGCTATCGTATGCTGGCTGGCTTTGGCAGATCAGCTCCACTAGCAAAACACCTATCCGTCTTGCTCCATTTTATCCCCCTAGAATGATTTCTCGTTGCATCAATTTTTGAGTTCTAGAGATTGGTCAGAACTAACCCAAACTTCCACACAGACTTACCTTGTCATTCCCAATATGTAAAACCTTCTTACTTCCTTGGGGGTGTTGGTCATAGCTGTGTTGATCTAAGGACATATGCAGAAAGGGTTCTTTGGGTCAATCCACAAGCTTTTGGGTAAAAGTACACAAAAGCTTGCAAAGAAGAATTTGTCCAACTATTTTAGTTGATCTAATAGAAAATATCAGATTGACCCAGAGAACTTGGTCTTACTTGCTTTGTGCTTTCTTGGGTCTCGCTAGCCCTCCTTGGCTTGCCAGTGTCCTTTTTATTGTTCACCCTCCTCTCCTACATTAGCACATGTAATTACGACTTCATCCTGCATATTACACTTCAGCCTGCTGACATTAGCATTTTGACTGTCTCTGTCTCTCTCAAATCATTACAGTAAACTTCATCATTCCTACTGCTACCACCAGTTTATTGTAAGTAGAAGTAACTGTTGTTTCAATGCTGACATGTCTTAATGCTTTTTTGTAATATATTTCCACAGCAAACCTTAAGAAGGATGTGCTACCTTACAATCAAAGAGATGGCCAATATCTCTGAAGATGTCATCATTGTCACCAGCAGGTATAAGAGCTATGGAAAACCTTTAATCTTCAGGGTTCTGAAATGTGTACAGTTACTTCAGCTACTGTGTTTTCCATGAGGCTGGCTCCCTGACCTATGTAAAATGGATAGTAAGGGACACAAAACTAAGTATGAAACTAAGTGCATCCTCACATCTACAAAGTTAAGCTACTAACGGAAGGTAGGCAGTTCTGGTTTAAGTAAGTGAAACACCATTGAGTCATGCCTGGAATCCCTGCTTGCTAAACTGTCATTTTTTTTGTATGGACAAATGTTAACTGCATCATATTTCTGAACAAAACAAATGTATGCCCTGCAAAGCTGTTGTGGCTTGGAAGGGAATGAGCCAAGCTTGCGTCTGACTCGCTTCATCCACAGAACGGTCAAGTTCTGGCTGCAGAACCTATGCGGTGTAAGAGGCAGACTCCAGAGAGATCTTGACATCTGAAATGCTGTGTGTGACTAGCATTTGGAAAGAAGCTGCATTTTCATTAGTAAACCTAGAAACTATATATTTTTTTAAGCTACCAAAGAAGCAGAAATGCCACTTCTTAGAAGCAAAAATCCATGCTGTAGAGTGGGGGTGAGAAACAGAAGTACTCTAGCACAGATATTTGTATTCCCCCACCCCTCACACATGCACCTTAGGATTTGTTTTTTATTTTGGTTGGAATCGTTTCATGTTGGTTAGATATCGCTGATAGAGCCAAATCCTAAGAATTTTTAAATGACTAGCAGTTAAAAAAATGCCCTCTTGCCTCCAGTTGCATGATGATAACCAAATGATGGCTTACATGACAATAACGTGACATTTTAATACGTGTGTTTTAAATTGTTTTAGTTTGACCAAAGACATGACTGGGAAGGAAGACGTATACCGAGGCCCAGCCATTAGAGCCCTGTGTAGAATCACGGATGTAAGTACAGAACACACCTGTGTTGAGATCAGGTGCCTCTATCACCCAAGGGGCATCTGTCTTGCCCTGGAGGAAAAATAAGCTGCTGATTTGAACCCCGCTGTTTTATAGACAAGCAGCTTGGAGAAGCTGTGGAATCTCCTGCCTTTGATTTCTTGAAAACCTCTGACTGAACTAGCTCACAGGCCTGTCCAGCCCATGTCCTGTCTCTCAGTTGCTGAGAGGCGGTTCTTGAGAGGAAGAGTATTTAAGCAGGATTTATTCAGCCTGACCTGCACCCTACCACTCTTCCCCCTAAAGAGGTTGGACTGGCATCTGTCTGAGTATTTGCTGGCATTAAACACTCCTAAGTAAGCTCTGATTGCTGACCCTCAGACCTCTACTGAGATACTGTGCATCTGGTATCTCTGCAGGGGCTGGACGAGATGACGCTCTAGGTCTTTCCAACCCTTTGAATCTCTACCATCAGAGGAATCGTGTAATACACTGGGCATGGGATTAGGCATGAGCTATAATTCTCACTTCCGCCCTGCCCTGCACTACAGCATTAATCAAGATGTTCCCTTCCAAGTACCTCCCTGAGGTGCATGCTGTGAGGATTTAATGTCAGCAAAACAGCGCAAAAGTGTTCTCAAGACATGCTTGGTCTCCTCCCTGTACTCTTGTGTAAATATTGACAAACTCCATTGTGAATCGTCATTTCTCTTTGGCGCTGTTAGGTGGATTGTTTTCACTCCCTTCAGAAGCAGAGCTATAGGCAACTGTTCATTTCCTTTTGTAGGGCACAATGCTGCAAGCCATCGACAGATACATGAAGCAAGCCATTGTGGATAAAGTCCCCAGTGTGTCCAGTTCTGCCTTGGTGTCTTCCCTAGTAAGTGGAGAAGTGGGTTTATATTTCTCTGGTTGCGTTGCTTATGGCAGAGGTCTGAGAGAGGTTTCATGGTTTATAGGTAGCTTGGCCTTGCCTGCGTTCTGGCCCTTGCATCTCTCCTCACACCACTTTTCTCTTTCTCAGTCCTGTCTCCTCATACTCAGAACTTTGCCTCTGTCCAGTTTCCATGTCCCGTGCCCCAAGCAACCTCCCTCTTCTCCAGCCCCTTCCTTAGCACAGCTTTTCCTCAGCTTTCAGTTCAGTCTTATCCATCCCAATACTCAATTGCTCATTCATCTTGTGTGCACCTTAATTTGGAGTATTGATTCTTCTTTGCATTGGGGGTGCCCCATACCCCTGCCTATATCTAAACCATTATTCTCTTAAATACCAAAAATATGCTTCAAACTGTACATGGGGGCTAGTTTCGAGACTTTGCACTGGTGAGCCGGCAGGCCGAGACTAAATCCTCCTTGATGCCTCTCATAGTTGCTAATGGTGGATTAGGAGTCCTGCAAAATGTGACTGTGGCAATCCTGATCAAATTGTACCACATAACAACACTCTGCCCTCTATACAAATTTGACAGTGACATTGTAGAGATACATTCCCTTTCCTCAAGAGCATCAGACTGGTTAACTAACCTTAAACTGGACTTATAATTGTTGCCTCAGGTCTGCCATACAAAAGAAGAAGATAGTTGTTAATATGTTTTTTCTATGCTCCCTTTCCCTTGTAAGCAGTGTTGGAACAGTGAAGGTACGGATTAGTATTGGGTGGGCATCAAGGATGGGGGAGGGGGTGATGGCATTGTGTCCTAATGTTGGGAGATGCGCGGGAAGGGGGCACATGAGACCAGGAGGCTGCCCTTGTTGGTTGAGCAAAGGGAAGGAACAGGAGATGAAGCCCCAATGGGTAGGCCTGTGGTGTGGGTCCTTGGAGGTGAGAACATGAAATTGCCTTTGTACTGGCCAATATTGACAGAAGCCCCAAATTCTGCATTGATTTGTGTTCTGGAGTCCAGGGTAACAGATTGCAGTGTACAAATTTATAAAAGGAGTTCTCAACACCGTGGGTCCTGTTGGCAGGAAGTAGAGCCCATGATTTAAATGACTTGGGGTAGCTATTTTTAATGAAACCATTTAGAAGATGATTTCATCATTAAACGATTCTCAGTAAAAGTCAGAGTTGTGGCTTTGCTTATCCTGTTCATTCTTGGCTTCTGCTCCTAGCACATGATGAAGATCAGTTACGATGTGGTCAAACGGTGGATCAATGAAGCCCAGGAGGCTGCTTCTAGCGACAACATCATGGTGCAGGTATGTAGCAGAGTCCTGAAGCCCATACTGTGCTGGTTTCCTAGGACTCTCAGTAAGCCTGTGGAGTCTGTATTTTTGCATTTAGCTGATTACTGAGCTTACCTAGGTGTGTTTAAGTAACGGTCCACACTGCCCTTACACCTCAGCCTTGCGGTGTGATGTGGGCGGGCAGACCCCAGTGATGCACACGTTGCAGGATCAGAGCTCTGTTTGTTACCTGTAACTCATCCCAGCCGGTAGCTGAAAAGGTTCTTCAAGTAGTTGTCAGTGACTGGCTGCACTTAATGAAACTCGTGACATTGGTTAGTGCAGTTGCATTTAGCAGATAGTGTCTGGCTTACCATTCAGACTAGCAATTTTTTTAAGGGCACATCTTCAACTTGCTGTCTCCTTTTCGGCTGTAAAAAAAAAAAAAAAAAAAAACACCCCAAAAAACAAAAAAACCCAGGATTTTGAGCAAATTGTGGAAAATGGGTGTTTTTAGACAGCCTGCTGGTCTCCAAATTCACAGTGCCAGATTCCTCTTGCCATGTGCCTGAACTCTGCGTTTCATGCCTTTTTTTCCCTTCCTCATTTCGGGGAGCTACAGTCCCTTTGCTGAGTTCATGGCTTGTCAGTGCTGGAGGACTTTAAATCTGAAACTACTTGAGAATTGTTCCTATTTTATCAGCCCAGAAAAATCCTTAAGTCGCTTGTTTGTTTGGTTTTGGTTTTGGTTTTTTGGGGGTTTTTTGCTTGTTTGTTTGTTTTCCAATAAAACTTACTGTTTTGGGGTCTTCCCAGTCTGGCCTTGCAACAAGAGGTCCCAGAGGGCTAGTTCCAAACAAATGTTGAAGGTCTAAGCATATTCTAACCGACAAAGGCTGGCTGGATCCTTACTTGAACCCCAGCCTAGAATGGTTTTGTGACTTGTCAAGTGCAGCTCTTGTTGTGTTGTTTAGTTATATCCTATGCTGTAAGAAGTGCTGTGGGCCATAGCTGGTAGGGGTCCACTGATTTTTTTTTTTTTAATTTTGGGGGGGGGCGATACTGGACAATTATTAACGAGCCATCTCAACTGATACTGATCCATTTGCCAATTTATGCAGCCCAGCAGTTTGGAGAGCAGCATCTGGCTGGCGAGTCTGGGGCAGGGGGAGGAGAGGGGCATGGGGGAAGACAGATCGAGGCCCGTAGCACCCCCCAGCACCATTGCCGCTTGACCCAGTGACACCCCCGGCCCTAAGCACACAGCGGCCCCTTGCCCTGCACACAGATTTGGGAGGCGCACGTCCCCCCATGCCTCCCCCAGGGGTGCGCACAGTGGGGGTAGCTCCTTCCCCCCTCCACGACGAACTGCTCATGGCTCTGTCCCCCACCCTGCCCCGGTGAGCAGCGCCTACCCCAGCCCTACTCCTTCCCTCACCTTGGGGACCTCAATCTGTGCCCCCCATGCCCCTTCCCTCCCCCTGCCCCTTCCCCAGCCAGACACTGCTGTCCAAGCTGCCAGGCTGGCTGCATGTACGTGGCATTTATCGGCGACGTTATCGGCCACATCAGCCAAAAAGAGCCGATCGTGTCAATTTTCCTTTTATCGGTGTTGATACAATATGGACCGACGTATCGGTGCACCTCTAACTGGCAGGTACAGGAGTATGTTCTCTTTTCAGCATCACACTAATGTGGGGACTTTGTTTAGCTGCCTCAAGGATGGTTTGTGGGGCCAATTGTTCATTAATGCACATCATAAATTGACATACACAGTGCTCCAGGTGTTGATCCTGTTGCCAGGGGAACATTTTTCTATACAAGTTTCTACGCATCTCTTACGTCTGCTTCTGACTTCCTTCCATGTGGGCGAGGGGAGAGAACACCTTTTCCTGGCTGCCTCACGTAGCTTTGTTGAATTGTAGATCTAATTGCTTGCGAGGAATTTGATTTCATTTGAAGATGATGTGATACTTTCGTTTAGAAATAGCCAATCTGCTTACAGACGGTGCTTGGCAAGCACGTTGGTGCCAAATCCTTCCTAAGGTGGCATGGATGCAGTCTTTTTCCAATTGTCCTTATGCAAGTATCACATTTCCCCTCTGTTTTCCTAGTATCATGCCTTGGGGCTGCTTTACCACCTCAGGAAAAATGACCGCCTTGCAGTTTCCAAGATGCTGAACAAATTCACCAAATCGGGGCTGAAATCCCAGTTTGCCTACTGCATGCTCATCCGAATTGCCAGTCGCCTCCTGAAGGAGTCTGAAGAGGGGTAAGCCACTTGGCTGTGTGTGTTGCTTGGTCAAACTATATACCGTTCTTTTCATGTTATATAGCTAAGGGGAGGCTCGCCCTCATTAAAATACTTGGAATAAAAAGACTAGGGATAGAGAAACAGTATAGGGTTTTTGCAGGGAGTGTGAGCTGTAATCCTAGAAAAATAGGGTTGGAAGGGGCCTCTGGAGGTCATCTAGACCATTTCCCTGCCCAAGGCAAGATCACCACTACCCAAACCATCCCATACAAGTCCTTGTCTCACCTAGTCCTAAAGCTACTCAAACAACCTGTTGTACGAGACATTGACCCAAAACACAAGGAACACCCTAACCTGCCACAGGGAAATCAGGGGTACACGGGTGTTATCTATGTCCCACTGCTGCAAGCATTGTTAAAATGCATTTGAGAGCTCTAAAGAAGAGGACCTCGCACAGAGGACCCCACAGTCTGTTTGAGTCTGACCATAAAGTGAAATTCCTTCCTGATCCCAAATGTACTCCAGAGCAAAGGGGCAAGACCCTCTAACCAAGAACCTCTGGGTTTTAGTCCTAGCAGGGGGGGCGGGGGTGAACAGCGTTTTCTCCACTTCACTAACAGTCTATTCGGGATGCTTGAAACTGGATTCAACAAAGCATTAGCAAGACATAGTAAGAATCTGCTTTGGCAGAGACAGACTGGCTGGCCCACTGTTTCTTTCCAACTCTGGTTTCTTATCCTAGTGGAATACGGCTGTGTTACTTATGATCTTTACCTCTAAGCTTCCTTTATCACTGCAAACACCTCCCTAAGATGTTTCCCTTTCAAGTTGTCAGAGATCAAATAAGTGGCCAGACAAGCTGAAAGATGAATGTGATGCCATGTTGTTGGGGAAAGGGATTCACCCTACATCTGGTTGGGATGAATGGTAATTTGAAAGGGTTGAGCTGTATCATGGTAGTGTCAGCACATTAATATGACTCGACTGCAGATAAAACTCAGACCTGCCCCCCCGTTACCATGGCACTTGTTCGTAACCGTTTCATGTTGCTGGGAAATAAGGTTCCCATGTGAAACCTCTGTGTCTTCACGTTGCTGGCAGGCACGAGAGCCCTTTGTTTGACTTCATCGAGAGCTGCCTGCGAAATAAACATGAGATGGTCATTTATGAAGCGGCCTCTGCCATCATCCATCTCCCAAACTGCACAGCGAGGGAGCTGGCTCCTGCTGTTTCAGGTCAGTTGAGGCATGAATTGGGTTTGCCACGCTGCCAACTAACACGGTTCATTTGATCCGTTTCATCCATCGTCTTGGCTGGGGGCAAATGGCGGATTATCTGGTGATTTATAATTGCAAAATAATGCTTAAAAAGTAAGATCACGTCTTCAGACCAGCATAAGTCTGCCATGTCCTTCCTGTGACACTGACATGGCCCTGCAATAGTCCAGGTAATTCGGGGACTCCTTGTTCACCCTTTGAAATGTCTGGCAAAACTCCTGTAGATGCAAAACCTGACCTGAAAGCATTATTAAGTTAACGTCTGAATAGGTTCCCTAAATTTTTGTTACTGGTCAGATTAGATCACCTGTGATCTAAGCAGAGGTAGTTGTTCATATGTTACTCGCTGCCTGCATGAGAAGGGTCAATTCCAGTTGCTCAAATGGCATTGAAGGGCATCCTAAAAACTGAGTTCTACTTTCGCTTTTCTTGGAGGTGACAGGTTGGTTACAGAAGGAGCATTTAAGCCATGTTTGAATACAGGGGGCACGTCCAGATGAGCACAGACATTTGTTTCCCCAGAGACAAGTACCAGTGACACAAGGTGTGCCTTGTGCTGCTGCTACCTGTCCCCAGGGAACACCTGTGCCATGCGTGCTCTGGTGCACAACAAGTTACCCCAAGTGGGGTAAGGGAGGCTGGAGCCAGCAACTGTGCTGGCCCCAGCAGCCTTACCTGGAGTCCTAGGGGCTTCCCGGGGCTGCAGCTGCAGCAGGAAGCCTGGCCAGCAGCCAGAGTATGGTTCCACCTGGCCAGACTGTGGTTTTTGGTGGCGTGCACTATCGCCATGTGTGCCACCCCACTTACTTTTTTTTTTTTTTTAACCTGGATTTTTTTGACCCTAGGATCTCCTGGGGTCAACAACAAAAAAAAAAAAAAAAAGTGGGTCTGCAGCACTACATACCGCACCTCCGTGCTCATCAGGACACAGCCAGATTGTCTTAATCTGTGGCAGAAGTTAGGCCAGAAGTTCCTCAAAGAATAACACATTTGACTGCAACCTTGAAATGCCCTAATGGCAAAGGCAGTCTTTGTGAGCAGATCGCTAACCAACCTCTCTCTCATTCCTCCTGCCCATTTGAGACCTTTCTTTTCTTGAACTTGCTGTAAGTAGGACTGGCTTGTGGTATGTAACCCCTGGGTGTTTCAGTTGCAATTCAAATGCTAGAGTGCTGCAGTTTCCCTGACATCATCCAGTGCCTGTTGTGTCAGATGAAGTAATTCTTTGCTGCCCTTACACTGGTGTGTTCTGGTCATGGGGGAGCAAAATGGAAGTCTTCGAGCTTGTTAAGAATGAGCATATGGGGAGGGTGTTAACAGATCTGAATCCAGATGTTTCAAATCCACTATCCTTTGTAAAAGCATGTAATGAATCACTTCTCCAAATGCTTTATTTTCAGTGCTACAGCTCTTCTGTAGTTCACCCAAACCCGTCTTGAGATATGCAGCTGTAAGGACCCTTAACAAGGTGAGTGTTTCTGAGACCCCTTCTCCAGATATTTCCAGCATAAATTTCAGTGTGCAAAGAGCCCAGTGTGCAAAGGGGCTGGACCCGATGATCTTGTGAGGTCCCTTCTACAATCTGTGAGCCAGACTTTATCACAGGATGGTTCACTGTGTAAGGAAAGAAGGGTTTCGCTTTTGTGATTGTAAAATTCAGCAATCATAAGACCATTTCCAGCCCTGCTAGAGGGCCTGCCTTCCCCTGTATAGGTTTTGGCTACAGCAGAAATCTCTCCTGTAAGCAGAGTAATCTCTGCTCAGTTCTGAACCATGGACTCTTAATGCCTTCTAATTGGATCCCTGCTGCGGCCGTAACACACTACCACGTACCATAAGAAAGTAGCGGTTCTGAAATGTTAGTGATATAAAGCATTGGTTTCTCATCCATAGCAATTTAGCAGTCTGTAGATTTGAGTATGAGCTGGAAGCGTTTGGATAAGTGAGAGCAACCTACTATGATTTTACACGTGCAAACTGCAGGGACTTAAAAATATAATACATGGAAGAGTATTGCAGCTGTCAGCACAAACAAATCCTTCCTACCAACTTAGCTGGCCTAGGGCATGTGATTGTATCTCCTGCTACTGCTGGCATTACCAGCTCTGACCACCTGCTCTTTATAGCTGAGGGCATTATTCCGGGAGCTAACAATCATGAGGCTTTTGATGGTGCATGGGGGTCTCCGGTTTGCTTTCTATTGATGGCTAAGCTGTCGATGCCTGTCATTCATTCCACAAGTACTTGGCCACTATGGGAGACCCCAAGTGTTTTGATCTCTGCTGCTGTTGCAGACTTTCAAGTCCATACCACTTATACTGCTGCTTTCATATTACTGACTTCTTCTCCAGGTGGCCATGAAGCACCCATCTGCAGTAACAGCCTGCAACCTGGACCTGGAAAACCTGATCACCGACTCCAACCGCAGCATCGCCACCCTGGCCATCACCACCCTCCTGAAAACAGGGAGCGAGAGCAGCGTGGACAGGCTCATGAAACAGATCTCCTCCTTCGTGTCGGAAATATCGGATGAGTTTAAGGTGCAGTATTGGACGCTTCAGCCCTTTCTGATTGCAGCCTTTCCTCCTCTCCTTGCCTTGACGAAGCTTTGCCAATGGCAGAGAGAACTTTTTCAGTGACAGAATCCTAGGAAAGTAGGGTTGGAAGGGATCTCATCTAGTCCAACCCCTTGCTCACGGCAGGTCCATTCCTAGCTAAACCATCACAGACGGCTCTTTGTCTAATTTATTTTTAAACTCCAGGAACAACCCAATGTCCAAAGCATCATAAACACCCTCTAACTTGCCACAGGAGGACAAGAGCACTGAATGTCCTGCCACTTGCAAGGACAGAGCATAGTTTTGAAATCCTCCAGAGATCCAAGGGTGTTGTCGTGTCCAGTGAAGCCACCTGCTGTTTTGAGAGAGGCAGGTCCGCCTTATCTGCAGCTTCTTGTTTTCCTAGAAGCTCAGATGGGATCAGAAGCCCTCTGCCTACTCTCAACACGGGTGCTGTCACTGAGAACTGTCAGCACCAGGTTCAAGGGTCTTGCAGGAGGGAGGGTGGTTTTGAGACGATCTGACAGTATCCACGGTAAGGTGGATCTTGCAGCACTTTGGGGTCTAATTAAAATGGTCTCTAAGCTACATCAAAAACCCACCAAGACTGGTATTTCCCAACCTCTGAACCACAGGAGTTAAAGCTGCTCATGCCTCTTGTAGCACGATCTTGCAGCCTTTTATAGCACAATAGTTTACTCTATTTACCTGAATCCAAGATGATCCTGAATATAAAAGGATGCCCCCCTCCTCCCCCCCAATAACTAGATTCTATGCATGAAAACTTCATAAACTTGGTATAATTTTCTGTGTATAAAATCTAATTATTGGAGGGTCCTCTTAAATTCATCCCCTCCACACCCATTACTGCAGGCAGTGGGGGGACAGGCAATGAGGGACAGTAATGGAGCAGGTGGTGAGGAAGGCAGTAAGGGGCAGGGGTGGAGGAAGCATTGGGGGAGGCATGTGATGGGGGAGGGGCAAGCAGTTTGCCTCTTTTGCCTGCCCCCTGGAGCCTCGGAGACCCGTCCCCCCTTTCTCTCTGTTTACCTTTGCTCCGGGGCTGGCAGGCTCCATCCCGGCTACATCCTGGGGCACAGAGCACAGCCCCATCCCAGCCTGGTAGCAGCAGCAGGGAGCTGCCATCACTGCGATGAGGCCATTCGGTGTGCTGTCAGAGCAAAGGCAACCCGGGGGCAGGGTGAGCAAGCAGTGCAAGAGGGAACTGGGGGACAATGAGAGGGGGGAGACTACAGGAGAGAAGTGGCAAGGGGGCAAGCAGCAGCTGCTATTACAGCTCTGACCTGGGGTTGGGCCTAGAGCTGGAACTGCAGCAGGTGTCTACCCCCTCCCCCTCCAACTGTCTCGTAGTCTACTCCAAGGCAAGGGGCTCTTCCCCCATGGAGGGGAGGGGTACCTCATCTTGGAATTGAGTAAATATGGTCATCTTCAGCAGGGCCCCAGATTGAGGCAGGGAGCTGCAGGATTTGTTCCCATTAACGTCACAGTTAAATGTACCCCCTAACAAGCGCTGTATGACATGCTAAAAGAATCACTTCCCCATCAGTGAAAACCAGTCGCTTGAGATGCAGCCTGGCATCTCTCTCCCAGTGCGTGTTAAACCTACATCATGCTTTTGAGATAGGAAGGGCTGAATGCCAGAGCCATGTGGAACAGCAGAGGCCACTGCCATACTAACGCTTACTGGCCTCAAACTGGGTCTGGCTCTTGGGGAAACCCTCCCCTTCCCCTAGCCATTCTGACACTCTGGGAGGCCTTTGACTTGCTCCTCCTGAACACAGTCCTATGCCCAGCTGGCACGTAATCTCAGTACTGGGTTGGAGTGCCATCTCTAGAATTGCCCCCCACCTGTTTTTTTTCCCTCCCTGCCACCTTGAAGAGCTGCAGCTGTGAGAAGTTTCACAGAGAAGTTGATGCCTGCCTTTTCTGCTCTCTTGCAGGTGGTGGTAGTGCAAGCCATCAGTGCTCTCTGCCAGAAGTACCCCCGGAAACACAGCGTGATGATGACTTTCCTCTCCAACATGCTCAGAGACGATGTAGGTCTCTCCAGCCACTAGCTGGGATGGGGAGGGGAATCCTCTGCTCTGTCTGAAATGTGACTGGGCTCTGTTTCAGAACATCAGACCTTGCTTGGTGCATCAGCCACCAGCCTGGGCAGGTGTACTATCAGGAGTAGTCCTAGAATTGGACTGGAAAGGACCTCGTGGGTCAGCCAGTCCATCCCCCATCCTGTAATGGCCTCGGGCCATAGGGATGGAGCCATGAAGCCAATGGTCACTCGCTTCTGGCCTGTGGGCCAGATCTGGCTACAGAGCCCTTTCATCCGGCCCTCGGGTCTCCCCATGGGCCTGAAAATTTGGCAGTGGGGGAGCGGTAGCGGTGTTAATTGCTGTTCCCCTGCTGCCAAATGTCTGGACCCTTGGGGAGCCCTGCAGGCTGGATGACAAGGCTCTGGGCACTAGGACACCAATCCGTCATCGGATCCAGTGTGCAGGGCTGGAGGGTCGGTGCCACCGCATGATTCTGGGTATCAGTGAACAGCCTGGTTTCCTCAATCGAATGAGGCTGTTCATGGGATGAGGGCAACCGAGTGCTCCTTCTTGCCCAACACAGCGCTGTGTTCTGAGCAGCGCCTGCAGGCTGAGCGTTCTCGCTGCTCCTCCCCTCTCCCGCCAGGGTGGCTTTGAGTACAAGCGGGCCATCGTGGACTGCATCATCAGCATCATTGAGGAGAACCCCGAAAGCAAGGAGTCAGGCTTGGCTCACCTGTGCGAGTTCATCGAGGACTGTGAGCACACTGTCCTGGCCACCAAGATCCTGCACCTGCTGGGCAAGGAAGGCCCCAGGACCCCGGCTCCGTCCAAGTACATCCGCTTCATCTTCAACCGGGTGGTGCTGGAGAATGAGGCTGTGCGGGCAGGTGAGCTGCTGCATTGTGGGCGTGATGGGTGTTGGGTGCGAAGGAAGCTATTGAGCTCTGAGCTGGAGGGGAGGGGGAGAAGGCACAGCTCATGGCTGTCTCTTCCTGTACCTAATCGGGACATGGTTATGGACTCCTCTTATTAGTGTGAACTCTGGATACACTTTCTCTAGAGAGGCCTGATCACACATGCAGCAGGTAGCTGCTAGTTTCTGGCGTGCTGCTGATGAGCTGTGATGTTGGAGGTAGAGTGATGGGAAGGAGTAAGGAGGGAATACAACCCCATGTCCCTGCAGTGCAGGTGTGGTATGCTGAGCTGCCTGGGGCATGAAGATGTCCTGTTTCAAGGGGAAAGCATTTCTCCTTAAAACTCCCTTGAAAGAACTGGAGAAGGTCCAGAGAAGGGCAGCAAGGATGATTAGTGCTATGGAGGGGCTTCCATTGTGGGAGAGACTAACGAGGCTGTCCGCTCTGGTTAGAAAAGAGAAACTTGATGGGGGACATAAGGGTTTACGAAATGCACAATGGCAAAAAAGTCGGTAGGGATTTATTATCGACTTGTCTCTGAATACAAGAACTAGGGCTCACAAAATGAAACTAGTAAATAGTGATTTTAATACAAGGAAGTTCTTTTTCACACCGTGTGTAATGAGTGTGGGACTCATTGCCGCCAGGTGCAGTGGAAGCCCAGAGTTTAGCCAGATTCAAAAAGGGGATTGGACATATTCTTGGAGGAAAGGGGCATCAGTAGCTATTGAGCATGGGAGTGAGGGGCACAGCCTCTGAATCAGAATTTCCTAGACCTTCAATGCTGGAGGCTGCAAGGGAGAGAAGAACAGGGGAAAACAAACCTAGTCGTACCCAGCTCACTCTCCCTTTTAGCCTCCGCTCTCTGCCCGTGTGTGACACGAGAGACTGGGCAAGATGGGCCTTGGTCTGACCCAGTCAGTGGCAGTTCTTAGGTTCTAGCTGTCCTCAGAAACCTGCCACACTCCTTTCCTGGATGGATCTGCTTTGAAAATGTGCATTTAGCCTTCCCCTGGCGAAGGGTGCAGTTATCTTCTGCTGCCCATATCACAGAAAATGAGGGCTGAAGGGACCTCAGGAGGTCACATCTAGTCCAGCCCCCTGCTCCAAGCAGGACCGGCCCCAACTACATCATCCCAGCCAAGGCTTTGTCTAACCGGGTCTTCAAAACCTCCAAGAAAGGAGACTCCACCACCTCTCTAGGTAACTCATTCCAGTGCTTCACCATCCTCCTAGTGAGAGGTTTTTTTCCTAATATCCAACCTAAACTTCCCTTGTTGCAACTTGAGCCCATTGCTCCTTGCTCTGTCGTCTGCCCCCACTGAGAACAGCGCAGCTCCATCCTCTTTGCAACCCTCTGCAGGGAGTTGAAGGCTGACTGCCTGAAGTCACTGTTATCTACCTGATATCAGTGATCTCTACCAGACATATATATACTACCCGACATCACCTTGCCCCAGGCCAGCAGAGGAGCTGGTGTACCAGGAAGGGGAAGCAGCACCAACCAGTTCCTACTGTAGCAAATCTTTCTCTTCCAGGTACTATTTCTTTAGCCTTGAGGCATGGAACCAGAGGTGCAGCAGGGTGGAGACTTCACCCTAGTAACCTAACCACAGCTCCTCCGCTTAGGGATCTGAAAGTGTACTTAAGTAGGGAGCTAAATCCTCCCCTTTGTATCTGCAGAGCTGGAGCTGGCACTGAAGTGGAATTAGGTTTGTCAGCTTGGCTATAGTGTTACCGAGCCCAGTATCAATGTCCTCGGTTACAGCTTGGCCCAGGCAAACAATGATGAATGGCGCGGGCTTCTGTGGAAAAGGAGCTTGTTTCAGGTGACTGATAATGGACGCGTGTACAGTACACGTGACGGCTGGGGCCGGAGGGACCGAGGCAGTGTGTGCTTTGGGTTAGGAGCAGGGCTGAGGCATGCTCGTGGGGTGGGACAGCTCACGGGCAGCACCTGTTGTACCAGAGAAGAGCTGAGATGGGTATCAGCTGGGCCAAAGGCTCCTGGGACAGTCGGGCAGGTGAGCTTGAGAGCGAAGGACAAGGAAAAGCAAGGGGAGAAAAATCTTTGCTAAGAGCTGGTGATGGGGGAGGCAAACTGCCTTGGGGCAGTAGCGCACGGGGCTGCTCTGCCGCTGTGAAGGGCATTAACCCCTCTTCCGTCCCTCTGCTCTCTTCTCCAGCTGCCGTGAGTGCCCTGGCAAAGTTTGGGGCCCAGAACGAGAGCCTCCTTCCCAGCATCCTGGTGCTTCTGCAGAGGTGAGCTGGGGAAAGCCCGCCACGAGTACCCTGCTCCCTGGCATGATGCAAGTCTGTGGGGATCCCGCCTCGTGCTGTGTCCTTTGACACTGTAGGTTCAGTGAGGCCGTACTGAACCCACCCACAGGCAGGCTCTTCCCACAGCAAGACCATGCACTGAGCAGGTGCTGGGGCCAGCAGCAGCGCTCTCCCTTCACTATACGAGGGAGCTGCTGAATGATGTGCATGGGGGAGATCTCACCCGTTCGGTCACTTCCGCATCCTGCGACTTGAGGAAGGGCACGTGGGGTCTGGTCCTTCAAACTGCTCATCGTGGGCAGTATATCTCTTGTGCTTCCTGAGCATTTACTCTCTTGCGCTTCCCTAGGAACGGGCTACCTAGGGAAAGTGTACCGGAGGAGTTCAAGGAGAGGGCAGGCAGCCACTGGTCAGGGATGATCTAGTGTAGCGACGCCTGTTCTACCTTGGGTACTTCCCATGTTTCCAGGCTTTGCTGGTTACCCCCGCACCTCCCTTTCTGTTATATGTCAAGGTGTTTTTAAGCCTTCCTCTGAGGCATTGGATGCTGGCTGCAGCCCGGGATGGGGACTGGGCTGTGCCAGTGCTTCTGCTGGGACCAAAACTGGGTCCTGGCTGGAGGGTCTTGCCGTTCCCCTCTGGGTCAGACTGATCACCATGTTTGGGATCAGGAAGGAAATTTTACCCCATGTTCACATTGGTACAGATGGTGGGGGGTTGCCTTCCTCTGTAGCAGGGTCGTGGCCTTTCCCTGGGATCTCTTGAGCCTCTCTATTAACAGTGTTTTATAGAAGCAGGACATTGGCTGCCGTGGTTCCCCTGCTTTACCTGTGGCAGGTTTGGTTGGGATGTCTTGTTGTGTCAAGGTCGATAGTCATTTTAGGAAGAGGTTAGATGATGGATTTATATAGGATGGTTTGGCTAGGGCTGATCCTGCCTCAGGCAGGGGGCTGAACTAGGTGACCACTGGAGGTCCCGCCCAGCCCTACTTCTCTGTGACTATGATTTGGCGTGGAAGTGTTAGCCCCATTTCACTCACAAATGAAGTAACTCCCAAGGTCAAGTCGGGGCTGGTGGTTGGGGTTGAAAGCCAGTTTCTCCTGGCTCCCAGCTCCATGCTCGTCCCAGGATGGCTATTCGGCTTCCTCCGCCTTCCCTGCGCAGTCAGTTCCAGCTGGGTGCAGCCCCCCTTCACTTGGGTAGCCCAGCTCTGCATTTTAGACCAGTGCTGGGTTTTGTCCCTAGGGAGGGCGGAAGAGTCTGGTGTGGCATGAGCTGCAAGACCGGTGGGCTGAAAAGGAGTGTGTCTGTATAGCACTAAGTGTCACCCACTCGGTCCCAAACCCCGAGCAGGTGGCTGCACTGATGTGTTGACATAACGTTTCCTTTCCTGTTCCCTGTGGTTGGGTTCACGCGCCTGAGAATAAAACTACTTGAGAAACCCCAGGAGCTGCCTGGTGCCCGACGGGGGCATAGGCATTGACTTTTTTATTTTGCAGGGAGGGGCCTAAAATGATGCCCCATTCGCCCCCTGCGGCACAAATGGAGCAGGGCAGGGTTGGATGCACACTGCCTGCTGCAAGCTAGGGGCTCCCCACACTGCTGTCCTCCCCCAGGAGCTCCGTGCCGGCTGCGCCACCATGGCAAAGTGCCCCCTTGCCTGCCCAGTAGCAGTGGGGGTGGCGGCACATAGTTGCACCCCCCGCTGGGGTGCCTTGCCAGGTGGCATGGCTGGCATGGGGCTCCTGGGGGATGGGCAGCAGCATGGGGATCCCCTAGCTTACAGTGGGCAGCCTGCATCTGCCCCTGCCCCACGCACAGATTAGGGGGGTACATGCCCCTTCCTCACCCCCAGGAGTGTGTGCCGTGGCAGGGATCCAGCCCCCCCCCGGCCCCGTGGATGAGCCACCTGTAGCTCTGTCCTGCTCCCCACCTGGCTGGGCAGCATCCCTAACCCCAGCCCCACTCTCTCCCTTACTGTGGGGGGCCTCAATCTACCCTGCCCTCCCCTCCCCACAGTAGACTTACCTGCAGGCAGCTGGGGGACCTGCTTTCCACCGTGGCCTGGGGCTGTATTCCCAGCTGCGTGCATGTGCACGTGGTGCACCCTGCAGCCCCTTGCAGGCTAGGACTGTGCCAGCCAGCAAGGGGAAACCTGCCGTTTCCCACGTTTTTTCACAGTGAATGGAAAACTCAGATCCATTCACAGTGCTGGGAATCCAGGACAAATGCTGTCCCAGAGTCATGCAGCTGGGACCAGGACTTGATGTTGCCCTTTCAGGACTGTCCTGCCCAATTAGGGACGAGTGGTTACACTGCCCTCTTCCCAAGGGGGGCCAGGATCCTCAAGCCCTCATACTCAGCGCCTACACTGTGGGGTGTCTACTGGGACCCCTGATGGTGACGTATGAGGTGCAGGCGTATACTTTAATGGGACCCAATCCCAAGTTAATGATGTGCTTTGATACGATGCCTCTCCAACTGATCTCCCTGGTTCTTTGTTAGGTCATGCTTGCATATGGAAACTTCTAGTGACCTCTGTATATTTAACACGGAAGACACTGTGTACAAGAGAGCAGTGTGAATTATTGTATTAGCATATGATGTTGCTTGTAGTACTGGCATATAGTGTTCTGTGAAATGTGCCAGTCCATCAGGACAGGGTAGGCTACTGTTGCCACGTCTAGTCCAGTTTCCCTTCTTGACCCTTCCCGTTCCCTGGGCAGGTGCATGATGGACAGCGACGACGAGGTCCGTGACCGAGCCACGTTCTACCTGAACGTGCTGCAGCAGAGGCAGCTAGCGCTGAACGCGGCCTACATCTTCAATGGTGAGCGAGACGGAAACAGCCCTGCTCGTCCCAGTCCCCTGCGCTGTTGCTTCCTGATTGGACGTTGCTGCGGTATCATCCGCTGGGCTGATTGCAGCGTGGGTGCAGTCATTCCCCGTGCAGCCTCAATCGCTGCGTTCTGGATACCTGGAGCGGTGTCAGGCATGCTGCTGAAGGCAGCAACGCTTCTGCTTGTCCCTGTGTGAAGCATAGAGGAAACACGGTTCATGATGAAGCCAGAGCAGAGGTATTGGTGATTTGGGCTCTGGGTCCAGCCCTGCCCTGCTGGCTGACGTAAGACAGGTCATTCACCCTCTGTCTTGTCTTGTCTTGCTCAGTACAGAATGGGCATGACCCATCTCAACGAGGGGCATGGTAGCTGTTGCCTTAGGATCCTTGAATTACATGGGCCAAATGTTCAGACTCGAAGTATTGCTGCTCTCAATCGGGTGCTTGCTCTGCCCTTGGTCCCTTCTGCAGAACTGGTGCTCTTGCCTTGTCGGCATCAGTCCCTGGAAGCACTCCTAGTGCTTTGCTTATGACTTGAGCCAGCCACCATGTTGTACAGGAGCATTTGGCCCTTTCAGCAGCTTCCCTTGCTCGGTTCCAGAAAGCAGGTGGCTGAGACTGACTGGGACGTCCTCCCACTCCCAGTTCAGTGGACAATCTGTATTCCAGACCAGAGCGGCGAATGCTGCCTGATGTGCTGTTGCATTGGACCTCGAGCGGTTCCTAAGTGGAGACCAAGACCCCTTTCTCTGTGTTTTGCAGGGCTGACTGTGTCTGTGCCTGGGATGGAGAAGGCCCTCCACCAGTACACGCTGGAGCCTTCTGACAAGCCCTTTGACATGAAAACAGTTCCTCTGGCTACCACACCAAACTTTGAACAGAAAGCAGGTAACAGCCAAGCTCCCTTGACACAGCCTGCTCCAGGAGTGGGGCAGCATAGTGGGTTAAGCTTCCGGGTTGCTATACCAGTGCCCAGACGTCCAGGAGTAAGGCGGACAGCTTGAACACATCGCTTACTGCGCCCCGGGCCTCTCTGAAAGGTCCTGTCTGGCTCTTGGGTGCAGCAGAGTTGGGCATTCACCGCCAAAGCGTGGAGCTAGCTCACTTATCCATGATCCAAACTCTTCCTCTCCTGTCCTACTGAAGCATTTGCTTCTGCCTTCCAGAGCCCCCGGGTGGAGAAGGCATGAGGAGAGGAGAGAGGGGACCCAAAAGTGTTTTAAATGACTGTGCTAGATCAGAGAATCATAGAGCAGTGGGGCTGGAAGGGGCCTCCAGAGGTCATCTAGTCCAGCCCCCTGCCTGAGGCAGGATCATCTCTTTCCAAACCACACAATAATCTAAACTCTTTTTAAAACTACTGTCAACCCTGACAACCACAAAACATCACACCTGAACCTGCCACAGGCAGAGCAGGGGGACCGCAGCAGCCAATGTTCCTGCTGCTGCAAAGATTGATAATATGTGCTCAAGAGATCCCGGGATGAGGATCGCACCCTCTGCCACACAGGAAGGCAAAAAGCCCTGCAGTCCATTCAAGTCTGATCATCTCTCATGCCCCAGCGCCTTTCTGATCTTGCAGGACTGTTAGAACCAACGTTGTTGTAATCTTCCTCCCTTCTGCCCTGCCCATTTGATCCGAGAGCTCCAGGAAGCAGTGATTTCAGTTACCCTACCTATATGGTCTCCTGGGAACAGGTTAGATGCCAGGTTAGAGTCTTGTTAGAAATGGGAGCCTTGTTTCAAAGGATTCTAGTTCATACATCCCAGCTCAGCTGCTGTTTGACACATGGTAGCTGGAGCAGCTGTGTCAAAGCCAGATGTGCATTCCTGGTGTTTCACTGCAACCGGGTGTAAGACTAAGTTTGGGGAATCCTGGTACTTGAATTCGGGAATCTTTCTTCTGGGCGGAGCACAGGAGACATGTTTAGCAGGCCCAAGAACTCGGATCAGAAACAGCTTGCTGCAGAAAGCACGACTGCTTAGTGAGTCTGTGTGGAAGACCATCCAGGGGGCCTCAAATATCTCTTTTAAGAGACTTAACAGTGGTATCTTTGCTTCTTTCCTTGCAGAAATTGCACTAGTAACCAACAAGCCAGAGAAAGTCGCACCATCTCGCCAGGACATATACCAAGGTATGGGCTGAAAGGATGGGGGGGGTCTCATGCTTCAGGTGTTACTGGTGTGCTGTGTCTTCTCACGCAGGGAAGAGGTGACTTTTACCAAACTTTTCCTTAAAACGTGCCTGAGTTTCTGTTTCTCTGCAGAACAACTTGCTGCCATTCCCGAATTCAAGAACTTGGGACCATTATTTAAGTCGTCTGAGTCCATGCAGCTTACAGAAGCTGAAACAGAGTATTTCGTTCGCTGTATTAAGCACACGTTCACCGATCACATAGTTTTTCAGGTAAGCTGAGCCCCTTGGCTGGACTCCTTTTGACACCTGGGCTTCTTGCAAATGTATTGGCATTTAGTGCATGTTGGAGGAGAATAGCCTGTCCTGGTGGGAGCTTGCTGTTGTAACCTGACTGAATCGGGAGTTTTGAGTGATAGAGGCCTCAGGTTGCTTGTCATTGGGGCTGGCAGACTTATTCTGAGGCTCAAAACAAGGAGATGATCCAGTCTGCTCTTAAGAGTTCCCCCAACTAGCAGAGTGGGGGTCAGTGAATAGAAGATGCCATTGCAAGATAAAGCTAGGGAAAAAGCTGACTGCAAAAAACGTTTTTGCTACACGCAGCCCCCACCCCTCTTTTGCTTCTCTCCTGCAGTTTGACTGCACAAACACCCTGAACGACCAGTTACTGGAGAAGGTCACTGTGCAGATGGAGCCATCGGATGCTTACGATGTCATTTGCTACATCCCAGCAGCCAACCTCCCTTACAACCAGCCGGGCATGTGCTACACTCTTGTGCAGCTGCCCCAGGACGATCCTGCTGCAGGTACCAATTGAGAAGGAAGGACGTTTCGCTTATGTCAGCCCCTCGAACGAATTCTGAATCGATCCCTGGCGAGATTTCATTCGACTCCTAGGGAAGCAGGGCTGGAAGGGACCTCCAGCAGCTCCCCTGCCTGAGGCAGGATCAGCCCTATCCAAACCATCCGATACAATCCGTCATCTAAACTCAGTTGATCTGTTCACATTGTGCTCATTTACTGTGTACCCTGCATGTCAGATTCTGCTACTTTTCTCATTCAAGTAGCCAGTCTGCTTAGCGTTTGTGTAGGACTGAGCTTTAGTCGATATATGCGCACTTTTGACCTGGCTATCACTCCAGTGGATGATTGAAAAAGAAAGACAATTAAAGGAATCTGGAGTCAACCCAGGAGAAAAGGGTTTGTTGCCAGGAGCTTATCAGAGCTGCACGTTGGATGTACGGGCACTTGGTGAAATGACATACAGGAGCAGACCCCGCATAACTGAGATGCCAGCAAGATGGGCCCCAGCGTAAAAGCAGGGTAGCTCTTCTATGGTAGCTGTCCCCCCTCAGCCACAGGGTTAAAATCTCTGTGAATCTGGGGAATGAGAGAATTCCCTCCCAGCAGAGAAGGGGACTAGTCTTGCCTTTGCACTTAGTGAAAACCCCACTGAGGCTGGATTTGGTTTCACCTGAATGTTCAAGGCTGGGGCCTGATTGTCACTGGAGATTACTACAGTTAGCCTGAATCCCTGAGTAAGGGCCCATGTCTCTGGTTCAGTCTGTCTGATTTCCAACAGCTCTTGACTCTACTTTGACCTAGCTCCAAAGTATTAAGCATCATTGGCTCCCATGTGCTTTCGCTTCTGCATATCACTAATCCGGGAGCCTCCCCTGACCTTAAACTGAGTGTAACAGTCAGGCTGTGCTGTGCCTGTAGCTTGGGGATGGGCCAGGTATACCGCCATTCCTAGTCCCTCGTTGGGCTCCAGTATTCGGCCTGGGTGGAGGACGCTGTGTTCCCCACGCTCTGACGTGCTCTCCCTTCCCTCTCCCTCCACCAGTTGCTTGTACTTTCAGTTGCACGATGAAGTTCACAGTCCGTGACTGCGACCCGAACACGAGGGTCCCAGAAGATGACGGCTACGATGACGAATACGTGGTACGTCTGTTGTAGAGCCTGGGTGTTTTGCCCGTCACTTGGGGGTTGTGAGCACAGCTGCCCAAGCCAGCTGGCCGTCTCCTTTACTTCACACTCTCCTTTGTTTCCATCCCCAGACTGCTCCAGCTTTCAGCCCCTCATCTTATTCCGATCCCTTTCCAAACCTCCCGCTTCTGCCGAAAGCAAACAGCCTTTGGTGCTAGAGTGCAGAAGCTGGACGGAGACTCAACTTAGTCTTCTCTGCGTGACCCTCTGCCAGCCTTCCTCCTGCCCCTGCGCATTTCTGTTCTCTCCCGGCATGTCTGGGCCCTGGATTAGCTCTCCATGGCCTCAGCAACGTGCCTATTACACTTCTGGGCACGGCCTAAACTCCTTCACGACCATGGCGGCCTGAAGGCTGCTTGGAAGTGACCCTCCAGAGTAAGTCTAGGCACGTTCGCCTCTCCCTGAGCTGCCTTGGTACCTGCTTGCTGGATGTCCCCTCTACCAATGCACTCTTGCCTCCCTGAAGTAATTGTTTAACAGTCTTAAGCCTCACTAGTGGCCACCAGTGGGGCTGCCCCTCTATTATCTAGGGCCTGTGTTAGTGGGCAGTCCTGAGAGAGAGAGCCAGGCCCACTGGGGTTGTATCAGAAATAATTCTAGGCAGAGCTGTTGCCCAACTTTTCCCCTTGCAAAGAATCGTCGCCTTGCAGTGTAACCGTGCACAGCCGAACACCTCCCTTGTTTCTCTCCCAGCTGGAAGACCTGGAGGTGACAGTGTCCGATCACATTCAAAAGGTCCTGAAGCCCAACTTTGCTGCCGCCTGGGAGGAAGTGGGAGATGACTTTGAGAAGGAGGAAACCTTTGCTCTCAGCTCAATTAAAACCTTAGACGGTGAGACAGCCCCCCTGCTCTAATAGGTTGGTGACCCAGCTGCAATGGTTGCCCTGCTTGGTGGGAGTCTTCTGGTGTCTGGTAGAGGCTAGTATCTCAGTGATCCAGCAGCAGGGTTTAATGCGCTAATGTCGGGCTTGGGAGCAACAAGAAACCACTAACAGCAGCAGACTGGGGAGGGTTATAGTCTTAAGCTGCCCCTGGCAGAAGAGGCACTGTTAGGTGGGGAGACTGCAGAGAGGTCTCACCCAGGTAGCACAATGTGCTGGCTGCATGGTGATTGGAGAAGGTCCGGTGAACTAGAAGTGTTCCACTTCAGTGCCAGGGTTCCTGTAAGCAGAGACCGGGTGCAAATAACAGTCTCCTTCAATCTTTGACTACAGAAGCTGTCAATAACATCGTCAAGTTCCTGGGCATGCAGCCCTGCGAGAGGTCGGACAAAGTGCCAGAGAACAAGAATGCCCACACGCTCTATCTTGCCGGTAAGTACTGCCCCCAGTGGGCTTCATGTTTCCATGCTTCCCTCACTCCCTGCTTCGTCCTCCTATTGAGGAACTAATGATGCGCCCCCTGCAATGCAGACTTGTCCTGGCAGTTAATGCTCCAGTAGGGCACAGAACTGTTTTCTGAGACCCTTCTATAGAAAGGCAAGATCCATCTGACGGACGAGGGACCTGTTGCCTTCGAGGGATACTGTTTGGCACATGCCTTTTCCAACACTGCTCTTTCCATTGGGTATTAAAGAGACTAACCTGTGGATTAGGTGCCCTGTAGATTGAGTTCTCTGCCCACTGTGAGTCTGAGGCCACAATGCATCGGGGCACTTCCTAGTTCACTCTTCCTGCTCACCAAAGTCCATCCTGATGTCCCAGGAACTGAGAGCTGCTGTTGTACTTGGCTGCACTCCACATTTCTTGGGAATCCCTGAAGTTGGAAGGACTCTAGAAAGCTCTTATGCCCTCTTACTCTGCTATTGGCTATATTGTGCAAAATTGCACTGAAGCTAATGGTAGATTAGAATATTAAACCTGCAGGCCAGATTGTACATCTGCTGGAGTTGGATAGAGATTCCCACAAGTGTCTGCATATGGACTAGATGTTTGTCTAGATGATTGTCTGCCTACGGACTAGATGATTGGGAGACTGGACTAGATGCCCTCCTAGATGTCGTTTCCAGCCCTGTGAGTCTATGCATCCATTTCAGAAAGGTCTGGAGCAGTCTAAGCCAGCGCTTGGAGGCCTTACCTCTATGGACCTGGCTGTCCATTGTCTTTGAGCCATTTAGTTTAGCTTAGCGTCACAAAGGGCCACTGGGCGGAGCCCCTCCAGGCTCCTCTTTCCGTCCTCTCTTGCCTATGGCATGGAGCTCCGAGTAGCTCTGCTCATGGAGCATAAAAGGAAGGAGATTCACTTTTTCACGGAAAGGCCGTTAGCTTTGGCTGGTTGGTTTCTAACCTAAGTCGGGCACCCTCGGTCTGTCCTAGCAGTCTGTTAGAACAGCATCCATCTGGATGTTGTTGCTACCTGTCAACCACTTGTTCCAGAGGTGACCTAAAACTTCAGTTGGCTCCTCCATTAGCCAGGTTGTGAATGCACGGCAGTCAGGTTTCCAGGCTCCAAATCGCTGATTGAGCTGCTCTAGTATTACTCTATAATTTTATCCCCAGGTGTGTACAGAGGAGGCCATGATATCCTGGTGAGGTCCAGGCTCGCCCTTGGAGATGGTGTGACCATGCAGGTGACTGTCAGGAGCAAAGAGGAAACGCCTGTTGATGTAATCTTGGCCTCTGTTGGCTAAGTCCGTGATAGGCTGTCAAGTGCAACACTTAGTTCCTGTGGCTGGGACTCCACCAGCGGGCCCCACACTGGTGCCTCAAACACCTGTCTCCTTCTGCATGTAGTTTTTACTCCTCAATTTGGTAAATATTTTGTATGTTACAGTAACAGTGGCATTGGCCGGTTAATACCGGCTTCTCTCTCTCTCTCCTCCCTTCTCTGGTCACGATACATTCCTGCCTAACTTATTGCCTCTCTTGTAGAGAATGGGGAAGTTTCTCCACCTGGTAGAGGATAAAAACCAATGAGTCTGACTTTTGTCAAAAGAGATTTTTAATAACAGAAAATAAACATGGATTCTTCCAGTTCACAGTTGTGGGATTCCTGATTCAAACTGCTCCTAGTAAAATAAAGTCTCTACACTACCACAGTAGTAGTGCACACTCTCTAATCCATGCCTGTTGCTCTAGCTTTTCTCAGTCCTGGGATAAGAGAACTCCAGAAGCTCGGTTGAGCTTGTGATAAACCTCAGTTCAGAACGGGAAAAGCAGCCCAACAAACGTACACCCCATCATTCAACAGGAAACTCTTGTTATTGAAGGGTATTTGAAGATCCCAGCAATTTCACAAAGCGATAGCTCTTGAGGCAGCTTTAGAATCAACTTAATGAGTCTTTCCTCCCCCACCCCCGTTTCTGTGGAAAAAGACCAACGTACAGAATATTTTGGTAGTGTTGAGGTGATGGTGTTGCCATGGTGGTCCAGGAAATATGAGAGGCAGCGATTCTTGTGGGTGTTATCTCCCAGAGGCCTGAGGAAAGGGTACTGTGATGCCCACAAGCTTGCCTGAGGTCTCCTGCAGACATGCAGTTTCTCTTGGGGAAAATCATAACTGTCCCAAGAGAAACATGTCCAAGTTTTGTCTCCCAGAATGAAAATGACCACTCCAGGAGAAAAATAACCTGGGATCAACCCCAGGGTTAAATTACTTCCAGGAGCCTTTCTCTTAAGAGAACAAATGTCTGTACATGCTAATAACACAAGTTGACCATGGGCAGTCTGGGGCAGATAATCTCTGCATTGCTGCCATCTGTCATCAGGAAGACTAAGGGAGCCTGCAGGGCATGCTTGCTGAGCTTCAGCATTCAAATGTCTACCTGTGGTTATGGGTAACCTTTTTTTTTTTTTTTTTTTTTTCTACCAAGAGAACAAACCTGGAAGAATTCTCCTAGATCATTTTGAGCCCAATAACCTCCTGCCCATGACTCGGTGATCTTGCAGGTCCCTTCTGGTCCTCTGATTTTATGACTTGAATGTGTACACACTCCCTGTGTTGCCTAACCATGCAGTTAGTTCGATTAAAAAATATCACCCGCAAGAATTCTTGCCTCCAACATACAGCATGCATTTTGGACCAAAACCAGGTAAAGCCTAGAGATTTAAATGCCTCATTAAGGTTAAATTGGGTTATGAATTACCCCTCTCACGCATAAGCCTAAAGCAAAGCATTGGTGCTCCCTAGTTAAATGCCCTGCCTCTTAAAAACAGACACTGATGTCCTTCGTGCAGTTGTCAGGGGCCAGTTGTTGGGGTTTTTTTCCTCATGAGCTGGGCTTAAGAGTTGTTCATTGGCACAGGAAGCACTTTACGTGCGGTTTGCAGAATCAAAGTGGAATTGCTTACCTAACCAGGGTGAATGAAGCTCTCGGTCATTTCTCCCAGCCCCTGCTAGGAAAATGGGTTAAGTAGCAAACCTGTGATTTTTAAGTAGCAGCTGCCCAGAAGAACTCGCTGGTGATGCTGTTGCCAGTCCTGCAGTTGTTGTTAGCAATTCAAGTTAGCTGAAAGTAAAGCTAGGAAAGAGCCCACACCCCTTTGTGCTTCAGGCTGATGCTTCAACTGTGCTAAAGCAGAGCATATGGACCTCTTGTAGGCCAGCATGGGTTAGAGCAGGCCTCTTCATTACTGCCTGATGGCACTGAAAATTAGCAAAACTGGGTGCATGGCAAGAAGCCAAGGTGCTGCCTTGGGGCAGGTCTACACTGACCTGCCAGCCGCAGCAATTTAACTGTCTAGGGACTGAGGGGTTTGCTGCTTCAACGAGGGAAGGACACTCAGTGTTGATAAGCCCTTAGATTGCTTTCATGTATTTTAAATCCTGACACTCAGGGTTAGTAACACTTTAAAACAACACAGACAAGTTGTTTCAACCTTGTCTGTGCAACAGCTCAGTTTGATGCACGCATGGAGGAGAAAAGACGCGTGGCTAGGATTTGGAAACAAGCTATTTGGTGCGTGGTTTCCAATGAAGAGCTACTTTTCCTGCAGCATCTTCTGGGGGTAAGACGGGTAAAGACTCCCAGAGCAACTTGAGAGATGTTGCCCCCCTATACAACCCCATTCTCACTTCCTGGTGCCCAGCTGCTCTGTCAGGATAGGAAATGGGTTGGGTATGCGTAGGAAGGCAGACAGCATCCATCCTGCTAGCTTGTCCTCCCCACATTCAGAAGGTTCAGATGTAAACATGGATGTCGCGGCCTGATCCAAAAGCCTTAAAGCGCCCGATCTGGAAACAAAGTCTGCATCTGCTCCACCACTGCCTGGTTCAGAAATGGAGAGCAGACCTGAGCCAGAGTTTGCTGGTGCTCAGAAGGAGTTAATGAAGTTCAAGTATGCGTTCAGGAAGCCTGTAGGATCCTCAAGCTGTGGATAGTGGCTAATGTGGTCATCGAGAACTGAGACCGTGGACATAGGAAGCACCTTCCTGTTGGAAGAATGCAACAAACATTAAGCACGGGAACTGGGGTATGTGGCATAGGCAGCTTAGGCTGCCAGGAGAGGGTAGATGCCTCATCTATGACGAGGGGTCTTGTGATACAGTGGCCATTTTTAACCAAAGTGCTATTCCTGCTAGGCTGGCCATCCTACCCTGATCCAGGGAGGCTGTGTGCTTTTACATGAGCATGATCCAATGCAATAGCTGGCAAAAGGCCAAATCTTCAGGTGTACCTAGATTACATCCCTCACTGCTGAAGTGAAACGGCAGTAAAAAGGAGTCCTGAGATGGCTGAACCTTGAGCCACTGCTTATTTGGTTCAAAATAAATGGTTTTGTGCAGGTGGGGCAACTGTGTGTTCCAGTGGAGAGCTGTTTTGTACCGAGCATCTGTAACGTGATGCTGTAGAAGCTGGAAGCGGACCTGACTTGATGTTGGCTGTCAAAGCTGGGAGATTAAAAATGCATGATGTGTCACAGTGCCCGCAGTGAGGGTGCTTAACTGACCCTTTTAAATAGAGCAAGAGCCTCAAGTTTTGTCTGATCTGACTGGCAAACAGCAGTTCCTTCAGCTGATGGGATCGCTAGCAGCAAGGGCTGGGACAAAACTAACCCATCAGATCACTTCCACGTTCCAGGGATTGCCTTCAAAACAGCTCTGCGACTCTCCTCTCTGACCTGGAGACTTTTACCCCATACTAAATTCAGTCAGTGGGAAGAGACTTCCAGCTCTGTTTGACAGCACGTTCAGTGCTTGGCAGTGGTGACCCTTCAGAAATCACGTGCCTTGCTATGAATTTAAATCAGCGATTCTCAACCGGGTACCTTGAGATTTTTTCAAGGGTACCGCAGGGAGCACTGGGAGGCACACAGACAGGATTCACAAGGTGAACCTGGAGATTTCAAAGAGGAATCCAGAGTAATAAAACCAGTCCGTCCCGTTGGGGTCTTGCTGTGTTCTTTGCAACAGAAGAATTGCTCTCTTGTTTTTCTGTACTCAAAAAATGAGTGAAAACTAAGAGGGGTTGTCTGAGGGGTCTCCTTTTTTTCTTCTTGTGTCCTGTCACCACAGCACAAGTTTTCATGCCATGGCCCATCAGATTCCTCCAATCTGCGAATCCTGCTACACACCTGTTCACCTCAATCAAAGCTCATGAAGGTGCCGGGAGTCTAAAAAAGGTTGAGAGCCGCTGATCTAAGGAGAAGCAAAGCTGCGTGGCTTTCAAAAGGGGGATGGCAACAAAGAGGCAGAGCACGCTTGGGCATCTACACGACTGTCATTCATGAGGGTGTAGCCATTGATTTCTAACCATGTGAAGTGAGGAGGAAAGACCAAGGGCAAGATGGAAATCAAAACTCGGGGCTGAACACAGCAGCCCCTGCACCAAAATCGATCCTTAGCTCTGCCCAGTACATGGCGACAACTTACTTGTAAAGCTGCAGAAACTCTGGATACGGATTCACAGGATCCAGGGGCCCGTAGATTAAATGCACTGCAAGAAAGAAGCACAGACACAGCTTTATCCACCAGGATGTTCCTGACCCATTATCTTTACCTGCCTGAGTAAGCCAGCAGCTGGTGGAGGGTAGAGCATTTGTGACCTCGAAAGGGCCTGGTGCGTCAGACAAGCCTGAAGCGGGCAGTTCATCTTGTGTGGTGAACGGGGCAGAAGCACCTGGTGCACAGACACGGGCATCAGTGCGGCAAGGTCTTTGAAAATGGAGGGGTTGTGACTGCACCTGTCGCACTGGAACATACAGGCTGAGCGGACACTAGCAGGGGAACCTCCGCTCCGAAGAAGCTGGGCCACTCCAGCCCTGTCTGCTCTGACAAGCTGGAAATACCCTGGACCAGTGTGGTTAGAGGAGTAGGCATGCACGCCGTAGCTGTGCAAGGGGGAGAACAAACTCTACGGGGATGAGGAACCTTGCATGGCCTCATCTGTATTCATGGAGTAAGTTCAGGAGAGTTTTTGGAAAACTTTTCATATTCCAGGTCAAATGAGCCAAAGCAGTCCTGAATCCTCTCGACTGAGCAACACTCAATTGTTCAAACACCATATGTGGCGCTACAGCCAGCAAGTATCCTCCCAAATTAGATATTCCCAAATTCATTTGCGGGCATCCTACGTGCAAGCCCAGAGGCTTTGAGGTTTGGATACCCTCGCATCTCACTTGCCCTTAACCAAAGGCCACAGGAGCAAGCTAGGGAAGGGGTCCCCCATTTCCATAAAGTCGGCGTGTAGCCCAGATCCTCCTGCTGGAAGCTGGCACCTGGGAAGCTAATTACAAGACTCGTAGGGCATCATTGTCACCATTTAGCCTAATCTCCTGGACAGCCCAGACCACAGGAGTTCTCCAAATCAGCTCCTGCTTGAGCTAGGGCATCTCTTTTAGGATGAGCTCAACAGCACTGAATAATCCCCAGTGACAGAGACTCCACCGACAGCAGTCAATTCTTCCCATGGTTGTCACCCTCCACCCCATTTCGAGGCCAGATTTGTCCAACTTCAACTTCCAGCCACTGCGGCTGGGGGAAGCGAATAGATTTTTTTGTGTCACAAGGGACCAAAATCCCCATGCCCCTGTCTGACCGGGGGAAGGTCAGAGCGAGAGGCTGGTCCCTGTCTTGGAGACCCCGTGCGAGAAGTTCTCCCAACCTAATAAACCAAAGGGACTGGCTCCCTACTCACGCGGGACGGTGGTGGAGGCCAGAGCCCCGACCCAGCGGTCTCTGTGCTTCTTCCGCTGATTTATGTACTGTAAAATACTAGAGAACAAGGAGATCAGTGAGGAGAGACCACAGCTGTATTTTCTTTCCCTTCCCCGGTGCAGCCCAATTCAGTCAGAGTCCTGGAGGTTGAAGCCCTCTGCCCCAGAGCAGGTGCTGACTTCTGGCCCCGTAGCTGGAGGGCAATGCCCCGGCTGTCCTGAGAACAGCATCCCCAAATCTGATGCTGCTAGCATGGGTACCAAGCTGCCCTGACAGTGGGGTGGGCACGTGGAGACGAACCCTGCCGAGATCAGAGAGCACAGCGCAACACGTGTATAGCCCTGACGAGCTATATCCACCTGGCACTATCCTGGCTGAGCCTCGGCAGCAGAAGGATCTGCTCTGCGTTGCCTTCTCTTCTTCCATCAGAGGATCGTGAAGCCCTTTGCAAACAAGGTGCTAACCACTCCTGCCCTGTAAATCAGACATTATCCTTCCTTTCGCATGGACCAGGCAGCCTCAGACTGAGGGCTGCATATCCAGCACCCTTGGAGGTCCCTTCTGGCCCTACTTCTCTATAATACTATGATGCCTGTTGGTTTCAATGGGACACGCAGTGGCTCAGCACCCCTGGAGCATTCAGTCCCCAAGACTCGCCCAGGGTCACAAACATTTCTTTGGCAGAGCTGGGAACAGAGCCTGTCTGCTCAGCCTTGTTCTGGACCTGACTCTAAGCACCGTCCTCCTTTCTGGACCTCGCCTCAGACTGTCCGAAGGGGCAGTAAAAACAATGCCTGAAAGAGGAGACCAACTATTCAGAAGAAAAAGCCGAAGATGCTGAGTGGATTGTACGGTCCCCCACGACACAGCATCCAAGGGGCTAACCCCGGACGTCACATGTTGGGTCTATTCAGTAACGCAGGCAGGATCTGATTAGCATCTCCCTGTTTCAGAGGAGGCTTTACCAGGCCTGGATAGCACATGGCCTGCTCCTCCTGGTCTCGACAGCTGCTCCTGGACGGGACACTGCTGGCCTCAGTTTCCAGCAAGCCATTTATGCACCTTGTGTTCGTGTTTGGAGCAGTGGCTGTGGGGTGACAAGGAGTAGGAGGTAGGAGATAATGACTGCAAAAGGCCCCATCGTGGCAGCACCCACGCCCCTGCTGCAAGCATCTTCGCCGGCACCGCGCTCCAGTGGAGACGTGTAACACAACACCACTTCCTTTCACCGTAAACCCAGGGAGGTGTGAGCACGTTCCAGTGTCCCAGTCACGGGGCTGGGAACTAGACCACTTTGCCTTGTCCTTGGTAATCCCAACCGTAACGGAGGATAATGGTGCCAACCGGCCCAGGTGAAGCACTCACCTTCCGCTACATGGATGAACCCATTAACCTGAACAACTGAGCTCCCCCCTGCCCTAAAAGAGCTGCGTGCTGCCTGCAAAGTACTGTCCTTACTGCTGAAACAAGTGGGCCACAGCAGAGCTTGGAGCTGCGGGTTACCGCTGAGCCACTCGAACAAAGCCCCAGCTCCTCTACTGCAGCCATCGGTGCAGCTCCCCAAGTCAGGGCCTGAATCGGGATCTGTTGAACGCGTCGCTGCTCTTGCACTGCCTGAAAGGAGGTAATTAGCCTGCTGAAAGTGGAGTCGCGGAAAAGCAGATCTGATAGCTCCTGCAGTCAAATTACCGGACGGACCCTCAGCTCTCAGCTGCCTGCGCGCCTAGGTAGGAAATGGTTTGAGTTTACTGAGGAGGAGGCAGGTATGCAGGTTGTAGCCGTGTTGGTCTAGAGGAAAAGGCAATCGGGGCTCATGGGAGAGGTGATCTCTTTTAGAGATATCTCCTATAAAAGATATCTATACCTATGAAAGAGATCACCTCTACCATGAGCCCTGATTGCCTTTGGTGATAGCTCTATAAAAGATATCTATATCTATAAAAAAGATCACCTCTACCATGGGCCCCGATTGCCTTTTCCTCTAGACCGATACGGCTACAACCTGGATACTTGACACATGGAAGATATCGAATTTGAGCCAGTTTTTTAAATGAAATCTTCATATTTTCCCAAGGAGGAAGCAACTTGGACCGCCTGAAACCTGAGATCCTGCTTCTGTCTTTGTTTCAAGGTCATTTGCATCAGCACAGATCCTCACAGGAGGTGAGAGGCTCCTTACCAGCTAAAAACTGCTGCCCGGAGGAGGAGTTTTCCAGCAATCGACTCCTCTGTGAAATTCTATAGAATATGCACTTTCACGTCTGCCCAGGAGAACTTCTGCAATCTTTTCTCCGATGCCTGATGAAGGAGGTTTGTGCCCGAAAGCTTGCAATTAAACAACATTTTTTTTGCAAAAATCTTGTTGGTCTCATAAAAGAGATCACCTCTACCATGAGCCCTGATTGCCTGAGGAGGAGGCAGCGTTAAGGCCCCTTGCTGAGAAGCGGGAGCGAGAGAGGGGAAAAAAGGGACAGCGACATTTGGTTCCACCTTCCTGTGCAAACTGTTCTGAAGACTTCACAGAGACCCGAGCAAGCTGGCAAGGAGATGATACAGCGTGCACAGCTCTCCACTGAGCTAATTAGCCCTGTTTCCCACCACGCTAACACAGCTTTACTACTTTTGAGCTGGCTGGCATCCCTCTACACCAGAAGCGCTTGACCCCGGCTGCACACCACATCTGGCCTGCACAGCTCCGGAAATTTGGCAACAAGGGAGCAGAGGCACCGCTCCCCTGCTGCTGAATGTCCAGATCCACGAGGAGCCCTGGACTGGATGCCCGATCCTAGCACTCGGGGTCAGGCCTGATGTAGGGGGCTGGGACAGGGCAGCACCAGGCCCACAGGCCCCAATTCTGGCTTGTGGGAGTGGGAGGGGGCAGTGCCAGAGGGAAGGGGTGGGCCAGGTCCCCCCAGGGCCCAAACCCAGCAGGCAGGGGTGGTGTTGGGGCCCAAACCTGGCATGCAGAAGTGAGACGGGAGGGTCCTGATCCTTATGCGCAGGGCTCCGGGACACTCATCCAACTCGAGGAGCCAAAATGTTGAGCACAGCTGCTCTGAGCGGTGCAGACCTGCCATTACGTTGATCAGAGCAGCGCCTCTGCTACGGGGCTGCGAAACTGCTTTCTGAAGGCCGCGACATTTTCCTCCTGGCTCTAAAATTTGCATTTAAAATTGTTCGCAGCTGTTATGACTGCAAAGCCCCTTCCGAGCCTGGACAGCTGCACTGAATAAGCTTAGCGAGCAGACTGCACGAGGGATGTACAACTGAATCCAGGGAAAGCCCATAGCAGTCTAACACCAGGCTGGAGATAGGAGCGGGGTTTCTAGGGTAGGAGCCAGCTTTCAAAGCACATCTCTGCCTTGTCTTGGCTGCGCTGGTCTCAGTTCGGAGACTTGGCGAGTGTAGCCATCTGAATCAATCCCATAATCCTCTTATCTCCTCCTTTTGGTGTTGGCTCAGCTCCCACTAGCAGCAGCTAGATCTACTATAAACGGCCAGTGGCAGCGTGGCCAAAGGCCGCGCATCGTAGCCCATCTTCAGAACAAAATAAAAAAGCCATGACTGGTTCTTCTGACCTCCAGCAAGGGAGATCCTCTGACAGCATAGTGCAGAGTGAAGAAGGCAAATGCCCGACGGCCGTTCAATCCTAGAGGAAAGATTTTTGCACTGATTTTCCCATTAAAGCATTGAGTTGTCCACTGAGGAGTCACGGATGGGATTCACGGCAGTGTATGTGCCACAGTAGGTTTCTACCTGCAAAAGCTCATGTCTCTCTGAACTAGTTAGTCTCCAAGGTGCCACCTTGTCCTGTCTTCTGTATGAAAAGCACTGTGACAGGGTCCTTTCAACAGCCTCCTCTAGGCTATCACCACACCGGACACTTTATACCTTACTGATGCCCTACAGATACTGCTTAACGACTCCTCACAGCAGCTGGCAAGGGACTGAAGGAGTGCAATGAGCCCCATTCCACAGACGCGGCAGCCGAAGATGCCACGTGGAAGAAAAAGAAGCCGTTGGGCTTTCATGGGGTTTGTACAATCTTCCTACAAATCTCTCCCTACAATGAGCAGGTTTGTGTGAAAAGGTATCAAAGTGAAACCCAATGAACTGAGGAAGGAGGTGATTTCCATTCAGGTGTCTGACTCCTGCTTGTTTCCTTTCACTGCCGCGTATCTGCCTCAGCTCCCACCCAAACAGCTGGAAGAAAAGCTCAAGTTAAATGAAAGGTGGGGTAGATTTGCACCTTATAGACTTGCTGAATCAGAGGTGCATAAGCGAGCCGTTGCTCACAAGAGCCGGCGCGTCTCTGATTCGGTTTGCCTCAGGTGCAAATCTGCCTTGACTTCACGCTAGCATGGCCACCTACCTCTCTGCTCATGTTAATAATGAGCATTTCCCACCCCTTACCAGTTGAAACGAGAGCTGGAGGGACTATAACCTGCACTGCCACATCCTCCAAGGGAAAACTCCAAGCAGAGAGAACCATTCTTGGCACTGAACATGAACCTCTCAGCTTATCTTGAAGGAAACGGCCCATCAGAAAGCAGGAGAAAAAGCATAAACTCCTTCCGCATCTCTTGCAGGTAGTTTAAATCAACTTGCCCAAGCCACAGCAGAAGCCAGGGGCAGAGACAGAACTCGGGCACTTCTGCCTCCTATACCACACTCGGATGCTTTCCACCATCCAAGGGGACATTTGTGCTGCTTTGCCCCTCTAAAAAGAGCACAGCTCTTCAAACTGCTTCGGTGTGGACTGTGATCTCTCCACAGCCACTGCCCACCCTAACAGTGCATGGCCCATCTCCCCTTCAGACCTCAATCACTGTGCAATAAGCATTTGGCCAGCACACTTTGGCTGGGACTGGGTTGCCGGCTCTTCCTCCTCCATGCTCCATCTACATGCATCCAGGGCTGGGTTTCTGGCAGTGAAAACCTTGGCCACCAAGAGAAGCAGCTGCAGACAAGGAGGGGTCAATGGAGAAGTTAAAGGAATGCACCTGTCAACGACGAGGTTTCCATCATTGGTCCGGATGGCTGTCCACATGTCCCAGTACTCCGCCTGCGAAGGCTGTGTGTATGGTCCAAAGACTGCCCCAAGCCTGGGGGGGGAAATATCCAGAGACACATGAAAATCCCTGCAGCACTTCAGGAGACACAGAGGATGGTTTAAATTCTGCCCTGAGCTAGGGGTTGGACCTCCTGAAGGCCCTGCCAGCCCATTTTCCATGGCTCTGTGAAGCTGTTTCAATACAGGACGCAACTCTTATTTGAAGCTAAGTGTAGACCACCTTCTTGTGGGGCACCAGAAGTCACCCTTGGGAAAGGGACAGTGTCATACCTGGCAGATATCCTCAAGTAAGGCAGCTTTGAAAGAAGGAAAGGGGTTTCAAAAAGCCAGGGTGTTAAAAGGGATTTCGCTCAACTGTGGCTCAACACGGTGCATCTGCCTCTATTCATGAACTGCCCATGGACCCACTGCCTGCACGGGGTGGAACGTGTGAGCACTAGCCGTGCAGTGTCTGAAAAGATACAAGCAGGAGTGTTTTCTGGGTTTCAGTTACTCCATCCCCCTGTCAGGCTAGGCTTGTCTCATACAATAAGTCCAACATCAACTCACCCTCTGGAGAACAGGAAGAAGTTCATTAGCCGGGTGAGAATGGGGGACAGGAAGCCACCATCCTTGAGAAGCTTTGCCAGAAGAAAAAGGAGTAAACAGTCACTAGCACAGACGACGGCAGCTGCTCACCTACGCAGAGGGTCTTTCTTCCAGAAATCCCAGCATCCACGTCCATTCTGTAGCCTTTCTACAGAATCGAGAGTAGGATTTCCTCTCTGCCACCGAGTAAATGCACTGTGCTGCTGCACGTCTCAAAGGTATTAGCAAGCTGCAACAAAGCACCTTCAGCCTACTGATCTCTTGACCCACATGAATCTCCTGCCAACACACTTGGACCAAGACTTGGAAGAAATGACGAGCTGCTTACAAGCCAGAGGCCAACATGGGGGAATTTTCTGATGCTTCAGGAGAGGAAGGGGGGTTTGCTGTCTTGGGGCAGCACCTGGGATGAACAGCTCACCCACGACTGATGTGAATAGGGCTGGCATTCTGGCTTGCACATCAGTGCCTGATAGCTCTGGATCTCCCTCCCTCCCAAGCCCCTAGTGACTGTTACTACAAAGAAAAAGACCATTTCCTCTTCCCATTCCCACTCAGCCACAACCTACTGGTCATAGAAAGAAAGTCTCACTATTGTACCCTTCCCTTGCCATTCAACTGCTGCAACAGGGTTGACATGTCTTTTATTCTACCCTTCCTCCAGCCTCCAGTTTTGGTTCTTCCCCAGGAAATAACTCCTCTGCCTGCCTCTGCTGCTGCTCAGAGCTTTCCAAAGCAAGAGTGTAATGAAGCTGACCTGAGTTTTGCCAGTGTTACCCTTGCATATAGAGATTGCACATACCCTTGCTCCATAACAGAAGTGAAAGCTGACAGGGCTTTCCTAAGTTTTCACTGAGCAGGTGCCACGGCGTGGAGCTGACTCTCCCCAAACAAAGGCAGGCATCACTGGGTAAGGCAGAAAGGCAGGGCAAGGTGGCACCTTAGAGGCAGACTCATTCAGAAAGGCATACGCTTTTGTAGGTGATGACCTGCCTCATCAGATGTCTGCTCATAACATCTGCCAAAATGAGCTTATGCCTCTCTGACTTAGTTGATAAAGTGCCACCCTGCCTTCTGCTCGACATAGCTAATCACTTCTCTGTGAAAAACTGCCGGAGGCCAAACTGGAACAGGAGGCGGGGGTTGTAAGTGTGATTTCAGAGAAAGCATCACGCATCTCTGAAACCTAGAGAAATGGTGGTGAAACACTGGCTAGGGTGGTGAAGCACTGGAACGGGTTACCTAGAGTGGTGGTGAAATCTCCATCCTTGGAGGTTTCTAAGGCCCAACTAGACCAAGCCTTGGCTGGGATGATGTAGTTGGGGCTGGTCCTGCTTAGAGCAGGGGGTTGGACTAGATGTGACCTCCTGAGGTCCCTTCCAGCCTCATTTTCTATAATTCTCTGGCTGGTTTTATAACTTAAATACTTCCCCACCACCACCCTCCATGGGAAACAGATCCAGCCATTGCCTGATTTGGGCACTAGCTCTGGACAAACTTGGATGGAAAACCACCCCCCGGCTCTTGCAGAATTCATGTGTTTCTAAAAGATGTCCCACCTCATGCTAACTTGACCCCACAAGCCTTGCTCCTGACGCTGGAGTCCCGATTCAGTAAAGCTAGACATAAAAGCCACTCACCTTCTGAATGAACCTGGGGTAGTGGGTTTCTGGGAAAATTCCTGAAAGTTTCCAGAGAACGGACACAGTCATTACAACGGCTGCGTTTTGACATTTCCCAGTCTCTCCCCTTCCATCCCCACAAGCAGCCCCAGCAAAAGCATTTGCAACCAACTGGGAACCACCATACTGAGCAGGTGTCGCTAAGTCTCAGGCTTCATCACTTCGTCCTGTCATTCATTTTTGTGCGCAGTGCAAGGGAAGGCGCTGATGCCTTTGCTACAGATAGCAGATGCCCCAGGCAGGCACCAGGTACTCAGCCCTCCTCTGGTTTATGACAAGCCATTTACTTTTCCTGGCATGAGTGATTTTTGGTGCTGTCTAGGGCACTGTCCTCATACCCCAGAGACTAACGCTTCCATCTATGCATAAATGAGACAAAGCAGTGAAAGCTTCTCCTCACTTCTGCACCAACAGGCTTCAGCGCTATCCCCCAGGGACCTTTCTGGGGACAAGAGGGGAGCTCAGTCACCCTGGCCCACTCGGTCCTCAGCATCCATGATTAAACGTCCAACAAAAGGGCCGATCGGCAGCCTCCCTAGAGATGTTCCCTATTCACTGGCAAGCAGGCTGAGACCCACCAACACATGCCCTGTTATTCTGAACAAGAATGGTTACCTCCATTGGACAAACAGAGGCTGTTGATCAAGATGCTTCCAGTTTTATTATGTTCGTACCTGGAGAGAGCAAACCAAAATGCTGAGTTAGATTCCTTGCTGGTTCCACAAAGAGACCGAGCAACAGATCACAGTGATGCTGCTATGTCAGGAAACAAGATCTGGGAAGCAAAGTTCCCAAGAGACAGGACTGCAGCCATAAGAATAGGAATAGCCATGGCCCTCTGTCTCCGCATGACTCAACCGCAGGACTTTAACCCTTGTTCGGGCATTTAGAAACCCCTGCCACTGACTTGCCTCACTCCGAGCAGAGAGCAAAAGGCAAAATATTGCTACCTGCTGCAATATTTTCTGACGGGGGCAAAAAGTGTTTGCCTCAGAGTCCTTGGACCTGCAAACAACCATATGCTGGGGTTTCACGCTGGCCCTAGTCACCAGGGACTGACAGGAGCTCTTGGCTTACAAAGGCTTGCCTCATGCGCTTGTTATGGCCTTGATAAGCCTCCAGGTTCCAAAGGCCGAGAAGCAAGATAAGCAAATAGCGGGGCAAATAGCTAGACAAGGCCTCAGCTACTGCACCTGGGAATTCATCTCCCACTGAAGTCAGTGGCAGCCGTATCTGAGCTTCCTTCCTTCTATCAATCTGCGCCCATCAGCACAGCATCCCACCGCCACCTCCAGCCAACATGCCCATATGTGGGATGGGGAAAAGAGGGGGCTCTGCACCATTTACTTTTACTTAGCTTCAGGGAATTAGACCCTAGGAGGAGAGGACGACGAAGAGCATTCAGAGCTTTAGTGCTTCCAGTGACCTGTGGAGGAGCTCCTGCGCGACCGTGTCCCCATAGTCATGAGACAGGAGGTTGATCCTGTGGTTTCGCAGGCCCAAGTGCCCCACCAGCCTCTCCACAATGCTGGCTTGCTCGAAAATGGAATAGCGATGGGGCCGCTGTTAAGGAAGCAAAGCGAGAGAACGGTTGTGTGACTTCATTCATCAGCTAAAAACAAACTGGGTGTTTTTTTTAATGGGCCAGCGGGAGCCCCTGTATAACCACATTCAGCACTTGGCCATGTCTGACACACACATGTCCACAGACAAACGCAGAGACATCCTCCAAGCCCAGAACTGAAAGCCAACAGCTTGAGGTCTCATCTCAGTCCCTGCCAATTTACTTTGTGCCCAAAGGAACCCTCCACATGGTTCAGTTTGCCTCTGCAGAAGGGAGATAACGAAACTCCCTCCGAGGATCTGTGATGTGTGAAACGCTTGCAAGAGGACGAGCTAAGTGCTCTTAAATTTGCTCAGCAATTTGTTTGCAAAGCTACACCTACTCTAATGTAATCCCAAGCAGGTAGCCTGGAGCTACCACTTTATCTGCCACAAGTCTCTTTAATAGATCAAGCAGAGCAAACCATGCTTTGGAGATGAGTCAACATCCCAAGAGAACATGGGCACTTTGGGCAGGCTGCAGCGTGTCCCATTTCCAACGTTTGATTTTTCTACCCTTTTAATTTAACAATTCGCATCTTTCTTTCTGTTCTGAAAAAATGAATACAACAACAATAGCCTTAAGGCAAGAGAAAGGCTGAAAGCAACCTGAGAGATGAACAGATGCCAGCATTCACGACTAACTAAAAGCCATCTTTCCAAACCCATCTGTGCAATTCCAGTTGTCTGGATGAGCTTTGGTCTTAACATTCATTTTCCGAAAGGAACTGCAGACCCATCCGTCAGGACTACTTACTGGCTTGTCACTGAAACCAAATCCCACAAAATCCAGGGCGATCACTCTGTGAAACCGCTGAGTCAGCCCTTCCCAAATCTGTGAAAAGAACAGGGAAGGGAGGTGGGGAGGGAGAGGAAAATCAACCACAGAAGCAGCCACATTCATATCCCTGGAGCCTGGACAGCTCTACACTGCCATATTCCTTACAGCTCCCCTCTAGGTGCCTATTTTGTGTGCACAAACTGAATGGCAGGAGATATTCTCCGCTGGAAGAAGCCAACGCATCTTCTAAAGAGTTACTTGTCCTCTCCTGCAGTGGGGTTTGCCAGGCTGGCAAACCAGAGCGTGCCCTCTGGTCCTGAGCTTCCATCTCCCATAAGACCTGATTCTGCAGATATCATATTTTCCGGCATACAGTATGCTCCCAAATAAAACAGGCACCTTGTTTTTGGAAGGCAGAACATAGAAAAACAATGTTTTCAGAGTCATTGCAGACTGTGTGATGTAGAGGAAGTCTTCCTGGGAACGTGGCACCAGACTGTCTCCTGCAAAGCCAGGCTTCCTGGACACTGTGCTTCCAGGAGGACTTACACACGGTTGGGCCCCAGACCCTTGCAAAGGACAGCAGCAAAACTTAGTTCTTTACTCTACATAGTTCTTTATATAAGTTCCTGTAAATAAAGTTTTGCTCCCACATCACAAGCTTTATCAAGACAAGACTAGCAGCTCACTTGCTGCTTTGGGCATAAGCTACAGTGCTTGGCCAACAGCTACACCTTCCCCACTTAAAATACGCACCCCAATTTGGAGGGGCTTATTTTGGCAGGGAAATGCTGCATGTTATATGTGAAAAATTATAGTCCAAAGGCAATTCCTTGGTAGTGCACCTCAGCCCACCGTCTCTTCGGTCACTGTGGTTGTGATCTCCCTTCCTGCCCTGCTCCAACCTCATTGCAACAAAAAACAGTGGCGCATATTTAAAAGGTTCAAGGGTTAGGGAGCATAGTTTTTTTGATAACACAGTAGCCCCTCCCCATCAGAGGCCATTACAAAGTTATCTCTAGACATATTCATATTCCCATAGGTCACAAAGGAGAAGCCTCCACCTCACCCTTCATCAGCAGGAGATGGACCACCTGGGTAGCCAAAGATGAATTTGGATCTCACAAAACCCAGCATCTAAGGGTGCTTCCCTGAAAGCTACACATTCAAGTGGTGCATTTATGGAAACAAACATGGGGCTTTCAAGTAGGAACGACCACTTAAAGCATGGAATAAAAATGCAGGAGTGGGAGGACTGAAGGATTAATGAGTAGAAAGGACTTTCAGGAGAGGTGGGAGTGTAAGAAGGCACATGAAATGGGTAGGGTGTTTTGGGCACGGGACATCAGACGAAGGCAGGAAAAAAGCGGGAGAAGATGAAGGAAGGAGTGAGAGAGATGGTCACAGCTTTACAGCAATAGCACACTATTGGGGGAGGCTAGGTAACTTGGCTGGACAAAAACACTGCCATAGTCTAAGGGTCGTGGTACCACAAAGGGAGAAGTCCCGTCATTCTGCAATCTCTCCCCCATCAGACACGTCCACTTATTCTCTCCTGGGAGGTCTCCCTCAAGTTCCCAGGGAAAGCACAAATGGCTGGTTTGACTCGCACGGTCCCCACTCTGTGCTTGCTTGTTCCTCTCACCTTGTACCAGTCGTAGCTGGAGGTTGGGAAGCCGTGCAGGAGAATGACGATGTCAGAGCTGCCAACTGCACCCGTCGAATCTGGGGGGAGAACAGGACACCAGTGAGATGCACCATCATCCCAAAGAGGCCTTTAAAATAGCTTCGCGGGGGAATGTAACAGGATCCTAATGCTGACAACAACTGAGTGCTGCTAACAAGGACCCGGTTGGTGCCTAACTAATAATCAGCTATGCTATTCACGGAGCTCCCTCACAGTACCCATCTGTAGAGCCTCACACACAAAAACTCAAGTCTCTGCCACTCCGAGAAAACTCAGCGGGTACGAACCCTGTCACCAGGGCTTTTGTTCCCCAGGCACTGGATGGAGAGAGTTTGCATTGTGCACAAGACAGTACCACGGTTGGGCTCTCCGCTCAAGGCTATCACACCTGTCTGCGTACACCCACAACCTCAGGGGTACTCAGAGTCTTCTTCCGTTTCCACAGCACCTTTCCTCCGTAAGGATCTCCCTGCTCTAGGCATGCTGAAATGGATGCGGGAGCTGTAGTACGGGATCGCTTTACCAGCCATTCATGTACAGCCACTTCCGGCATGAACTGTAGCAGCAGCCGGAGGTATACGGCAGGAAGCAAACAATACCTGCGGTGTCGTGGGGAGCAGGTATATGCTGTGGAGCGGTCATTACAACTAGAATCAGGCCAGACTGGTGGGGTTAACCTTGCTGCTCTTGAGAAAAGTGCCCTGGGATCTTAAAGGATATGGAGGATGTAACGATTATGTCTCGTTTGCAAGGGCAGTGTCTCCAGCAGCACAGCATTGCCTTCCACCACGCACACAAAGGTAAGTGTGTCATTGGGGTTTCCTACCAGTTGGCTTCAGACTCATTTTAGGTTCCCTATTTCCGCTGGGCTCGTGCCTGGGGGAGCCCAGCCGAGCTCCAGACCAGCCCCCGCCATGCTGAAGGGAGAGCACCTCTGCCATCTCACCCATTTCCCATCCGTCCCCTCTGCCTCCTGTCCCCGTTTGACTCCGGCTCCCTCCGCCATCCTAAGCATTTTGTGCATCTCTCAAATTTTGACCATTTTTGTTTTTTGCTCTTCACACACCTCTCACCCTGATCCGCCCCTTGTCTCCCACACGTCTCTTCCTTGCTCCCCTCTGGGTTCTTCAATTCCTCCTTTTCTCACTATTTCCCCCTCCCCAACGTGTGTCTTATAAGGGGTCTCCCCTCCCTGCCTAACCACTAGCTTCCTACACACCCCCTTCCCACCAGAGTTCAAGATGCTGTTCTTTGCATCTGCCTGTGAATGTGAATCTTTAGCGCTGCCACCACGGAGAAGGGCCTAAAGGCCCAGCAGCAATGGGGTGCGACAGAACTCCAACTAGCTACAAGTATCAAGGACAATAAAAAGTCCGTTTTCAGATATGTGGGGAGCCGGAGGAAAAGCAGGGGCAACATTGGACCCCTGCTCAACCAGATGGGGTAACTGACAACTGACGTTAAATGGGTACTTTGCATCGGTCTTTCATCAGTTCCATGGGACACCCATGCCCATGACGGGACAGGGAGGCCCGAGTGAGGGAGATCCCTTGCCCTCCATCAATGCTGACCTCATGAAGGAACACCTGGAGAGGCTGGATACCTTCCAGTCAGCCGGCCCTGATGGTTTACACCCCAGGGTACTCAAGGAGCTAGCAAGCATCATAACCCAGCCCGTGGCACGGATCTTCAAGAGCTCCTGGCGCTCTGGTGAAGTGCCCGAAGACTGGAAGAAGGCCAATGTGGTGCCTATCTTCAAGAAAGGGAGGAAAGTGGATCCAGCAAACTTGAGGCCCATTAGCCTGACTGCTATCCTGGGGAAGGTCTTAGAAAAGATTATTAAAGAGGCCATTGTCAACAGACTGGCTGATGGCAACATCCTGAGGGATATGCAGCATGGGTTTGTTACGGGTAGGTCTTGCCTGACCAATCCTATTTCCTTTTATGACCAGGTGACCTATCACCTGGACAAGGGAGAAGAGATTGAAGTCATATATCTTGACTTCAAAAAAGCCTTTGATCTGGTATCCCATGATAACGTGTTTGCAAAACTGACCAACTGCAGCCTAGGGTCCACCACGATCTGCTGGCTGGGGAATTGGCTCTGTGGTCAGACCCAGAGAATGGTGGTTGACGGAAGTCAATCGTCGTGGTGCCCTGTGACCAGTGGAGTCCCCTCAAGGCTCTGTCCTGGGACCCATATCGTTCAACATCTTCATTAATGATGTGGACACTGGTGTCAGAAGCGGACTGGCCAAGGTCGCTGACAACACCAAACTCTGGGGCAAAGCATCCACACCTGAGGACAGGAAGGCGATCCAGGCTGACCTGGACAGGCTCAGGAAATGGGCAGATGAAAACCTGATGGTGTTTAACACTAAAAAATGCAAGGTTCTCCACCTTGGGAGGAAAAACCTGCAGCATCCTTATAGGCTCAGCTGTGCTACACTGCCTAGCACTATGGATGAAAGGGACTTGGGGGTCATGATGGACCACAAGATGAACATGAGCCTTCAGTGCGATGCTGCAGCTAGTAAAGTAAGCAAAACGCTGGCTTGCATCCATAGATGCTTCTCAAGCAAATCCCAGGACATCATTCTCCCCTTGTACTCGGCCTTGGTGAGGCCGCAGCTGGAGTACTGCGTCTAGTTTTGGGCCCCACAATTCAAAAAGGATGTGGAGAAGCCTGAGAGAGTCCAGAGGAGAGCCATGCACATGGTCAGAGGTCAGGAAAACAGACCGTATGATGAGAGGCTGAGAACCATGGGACTCTTCAGCCTGGAAAAGCGCAGGCTCAGGGGTGATCTGGTGGCCACCTATAAGTTTATCAGGGGTGTTCACCAGGATCTGGGGGAGCGTTTGTTCACCAGAGCACCCCATGGGATGATGAGGTCGAACGGTTATAAACTACTGCAAGACCGTTTCAGGCTGGACATAAGAATTTCTTTACTGTCTGAGACCCCAGGGTCTGAAACAGCCTGCCACCGGAGGTGGTTCAAGCACCTACATTGAACGCCTTCAAGAGACATTTGGATGCTTATCTTGCTGGGATCCTGTGACCCCAGCTGACTTCCTGCCCTTTAGGCAGGGGGCTGGACTCGATGATCTTCTGCAGTCCCTTCCAGCCCTGATGTCTATGAAATCTATGAGCAACAAGGCACTTTTGGCACTAAAGAGGTTTGATGATGTGCCTCCTGCAGAGCTGGGCAATCACAGGCTGTGGACTACCCGACTGACCGGACATGCCAGAGGCTCCACAGAGGATGCAGAGCTCCAGCAAACCTCACCTCTGTAGAAGATGTTCTGGGCCTTGTAGGTGAAGTATCCTCCCGACGATCTCCATGAGTGAAGAGCTGGGGACAGTTTTGGGGGAGGGATGTGCAGGTAGACAGCCAGAAGCGGCACACTCAGAAGCCCCACCTGAATCCACCACTCTTTCATCCTGCAGGAGAACATGAGCACAGGGTTAGCAGGCCCCACGCACTTTACCCGGCTTAAGGGGACACATCAAGCTTCCCCATGTCCACCTCGTTCCGCCTCATCCATCAGTTCAGTCTGACAACCCCAACGACCCAGCACCCCCCGGGAACACGCTTTCATACTTTCTGAAAGTCTGATCCTCACGTTCTTCAGGTATCAAGGCAGGTTTGTTTCAAAACTTTTAGGCTGCTGTTAAAGCTTTAAAATTCCCACAAAATGAGAAGCCAAGTTCATCATAAGAGGTACCAAACTAAACAACTGGGTAGCAACTACAAGGTGATGCCGGCTGCTCCCACATGAATGCAGCCCGCTTCTGATCATTGACATAGCTCTGCACTTTTTACCTCCTTGAAGTAATAGGAATTCACCAGTTCATCAGTAGCCTTGTCTATGCTGGAGGATTTTGTGCTTGCTGCGTACAAGGAAAAGTAAGAGCATTTTGGCATGGAAGAGGTTACTGGATTCCTAACGATCAGAGCAGGATTACAGAAGGAAAGATAAACTGGGCCAGAGAAAGCTATCAAAGGGAAAGGGTTGTTGATTGTAGCCGTGTTGGTCTGAGGACATAGGCAGACAAGGGTCTTTGGGTAGATATGATGTTTAAAAAAGTTTTGGCGTTGCAGCTGGGCCGTTGGAATAGCTCTTCCCGGGACAGCCCCACAACACCCCTGCTGTCCCTTCCACAACCACTCTACGCAGCATCCCCTGCATGCTCATATCGACCATGGAGCTGCCATGGTTTCTCTCATTTAATGCTGCTAAATGCTTTGCTAGATAAGGTGCAATGCAGCCACCCTCACGCCTTTCTTGCCCTTATATCTCACATGGTATCTGCAACCTTACATGGTTCACCATTTAAGACATTTGGCAGGTATCTCTTCCCTGTAGATTGCTACCGTTGCAAACCCTCTGCTTCCTGGATCTGAGCCGGGCATGAGATAGGCATCCACACTGCAGTGACGCTGTGAAGACCATAAAAGAGCTTGTTGAACAGGCCTGCAATAGTTGCAACCATTCGTATGGACAACCTGTGGCTACAAATTACAGGCTGAATTGAGCAGAGAGAGGCTGGGAAAACAGGATTTCCTTCTTGAGCAACCACTGATGGCTAATACAGCACGTACAGCCATACTCCACTAGTACTGTTCAGGCTATCTCCCACACTTACACCAGCAATCCTAGCAGTGATAATGCAATGGCAGGAAACATCCCGAATGTTTGTTTCGAGGCAGCCTACTTCACCAGTTCAAACCCAGCCCAGGTCGGTAATGGGTTATCATGTTTCCTGCTCTATACTCTTCAAAGCAGTTCATCTTCTTCACTTGTAGCCTATGGAAAAAGAATTAGCTGCATCCCAAATACAGCTCTAATAGGAGCAGGACTGTGCCCTCTGCACCATTATTTATGCCGTGTGGCCATTTGGTATAGTTGTAATGCAGTAAATAGCTCTTCATGGCTCTACTCAGGGATTGTAGCCAACGGCAAGGGACGCTTATGCATTTAATTGCTGCGTCCATCCCCTGCCAATGCTCTCAGTGCCTCTACTGCTACGAAGTCTAAACTCAACACATTTAAAAGAAAAGCCTCCTCTTACTTTTAAACCATGCTGGTTATTCAAAAAAGGTCCTTCTACAAAGGTGTCAAGTCCCACTCCCAACTCCAGGTTTCACAACAGGCCGATCCTTTGAGACACGGTTGTTCTGGCACCCTCTGCTATTCCAATTTTGCCGCATCCCGCTCCAACCCCTTACCTCGGTCAATACAGCTCCACCCAGACCTTCGCAAGCCACAGCTATCCCAACCCCTCGCATCCACACATGTACACCTTCGCTCCTATGCTGCAACACCCCCTGTCATTTCACATGCCAATACCCACACGGCTTTGCGAATGCTCCTCCCTTTCGTAACATGCAGCAACTCCTGCTATTCCAGATTCACATCCAGCTCTTCCTGGTGCTCCTCAGTCCTGCGCTGCTGCAGCTCCTACCTTTCATAGTCAGGACTCCTTGCAAACAGATTTACCGCTGCAGCGGATTAACAACCTTTCCTATTTCAAATATACTTTAGCTTTGCAAAAGGGCCATTAGGAAATGAAGCAAGCAACTCAAAAGTTGCACTTTTCCACACCCATGTTGCTGAATACTCGCGGCACCGTCCTGATCCTGGCAATTATTTTCTCTGCTGATTACATTTAATGCAGTTATATGTGTATGTGTGTGTACCCACGCGTGCATATGTTAGGGTTACCATACCATATGTCCAGGTCTCTTTCTTTGGACCCCTGTGCTGTGTCTGGGCGGGTTTTTGAAATAAGAGCAAATGTCCAGGTTTTCTGCTCTCCCCGGCCAGCTGCTTGGGGCTGGGAGCAGTGGGCAAGGCAACTGGCTGTTGGGAGGCACGTGCTCCCCACGTGGCTCCAGCAAGCCAGGGGAGAGTGAGTGAGTGTGTGTGTGTGTGTGAGAGAGAGAGAGAGTGGGTGCGTGCAATGTGGGAGCTGCTTGGGCAGCAGGGCAGGGGGCTGCAGGTCGGGAGTGAGGGGCACCGTGCATGTGAGTGCCCTCCCGACAGGTGTCCTCTTTTTTGGACCTGGAAATATGGTCACCTATAACTAACATATATGGTATGTCTACCTTGTGTGTGTATATAGGTGTGCGTGCAGGGGTGGGGGTTGGATAACAGCCTTCAAATATCTGCGGGGCGATGATAAAGATGCACATGGGCTTTTCCCCATGGCCACAGGGGGCAGGACTAGCAATGGCCCCAAGCTGCAGCAGGGGAAACTGAGGCTGGAGAGGAAGAGGAAGAGGAAGGTCCTGGCGCTGCCCGGGAGCAGGCCCCCGCCTCCATCCCCAGACATTTCCAAGAGCGGGCGGGACGGACACGGGACCGGGATGGGTTCGTCGGGGATGGTCGTGCCTTGAACCCAGGGCTGGACTAGGGGACCTCGGGAGGTCCCGTCCTGCCCAGCTTTCCTATGAGTGTGCATGTGTGTGCATGCGGCGTGTGCATGTGTGTGCACGTGTGTATACAAGTCAAATAAAAGATATCAGATTTACCCAAAGAACCTTGTCTGTCTGTACCATACAAGTACAACTCGTGTGTGTGTGCGCACATAGCCACACACAACTTATGTGTGCATGTAAGTATGTGTCTGTGCACATAGCCACACACAACTTATGTGTGCATGTGTGTGTACATAGCTACGCACAACTTACGTGTGCATGTGTGTGTACATAGCTACACACAACTTATGTGTGCATGTGTGTGTGTACATAGCTACACACAACTTACGTGTGCATGTGTGTACACAGCCACACACAACTTATGTGCACATGTATGTGCGCACACAGCCACACACAACTTATGTGTGCATGTATGTGTACATAGCCACACACAACTTATGTGTGCATGTATGTGTGTGTGGGCATACATACCCACACCCATACTTGTGTGTGCATGTGCATACGTGTGTGTACACATGCCCATGCGCAAGTTATGTATGTACATATGCGTGTACACAGACCCACACACTACTTAGGTATATACGGGTGTGTACCTCTACCCATGCACAACTTATGCGTGTACACACGTTTGCATGTACACATACCCACGCACAAGTTATATGTGTATGTGCGTGTGTACTCACACACCACTTAGGTAAGTGCCGGTGTGTACCTCTACCCCTGCACGACTTACGTGTACGCACGTTTGCATGTACACGTACCCACGCACAACTTCCGTGCGTGTACACAGACCCACACGCACAACCTGCATGGTGTGCGTATGTACACGCGTGTGTACACACACCTGCAGCCCCGCCCCAACTTACCCAGGCCACGCCCCGCAGGGGACCACTAAGCCCCGCCCCATTCTCCGCTCCCCAGGCAGACGCAAGCCCCGCCCCCAGGTAAGCCC
>NW_005842533.1:104190-109049 GCF_000455745.1 Alligator sinensis
CGGGTGGGGCGCCCGCGGCCCCTGCCGGCGGGAGGCGGCACTGCGGGCAGTGCAGGGGCGGCGGGGCTGGCAGGCGTCGCTGTGCTGCAGCAGCTGGGACAGGAGCAGTGCAATCATCTGCGTTGCAATATTGTGCACCCCCTGCAGAGGGGGCGGCCTTGGAGCACGCCTGGAAATGTTGGGATCGAGCCAATGGGTGTTTGCAAGGGACTGGATCGCAGGACACAGATGGCACTGAGCAGGGGGGTGCAGGGGGTGCACTGCCCTGCTGCATCTGCACCCCGCTTTGAGTCCTTCTGCATGCACAGTTCATAACCAAGTAGTGACCATGGGCAAACTGGAGAGAGCCCAGTGGACGGCAGCAAAAATGATGGGGAGGCGCTGGCTGACATGACTTTTTAATGATCATGGCTTGCGACTCATCCAGCTAGTTTTTCTTCTGCCTTCCTGCTGTCTGGTAGCTGCTCTTTCGCAGCCCGGCAGACTGGTTTTAACTCATTCCAATGACGTTATATTTGTGTTTGCTTCCGTCTTAAGCTCAAGAATCCAGCCCCAAACCCCTGGAATATTAGTAGAGCTTCTAGTTGCCTTTTACCTGGAGAAAAATGCGTGTTGGGCACATCTGCATGTTCATTAATGTGCTTTTGGCTACCGCACATTAAGTTGAGTACCTCTGGGCACCTGCACACAAGCCGGAGGCTGCTCCGGCACTCTGGAATTCCAGCCTGTCGGAGCCGACTCGATTAATCGAGTGGGATGGAGCATGGTCATTGCTCATGAAAGTCCCTAATGGAGGAACCCGCTTGATGGGGTAGAGCTGACAGTCCTCGGCCTCGTTGAACATGCTTAATTCAAGCACCCCTGCCACCACGTTAAAGCTTTGGGATGCTGATACGGGAGACACAGCGGCGCTTTCATTAGAGCAGCACTTGGAGCCACTCTAATTAAAGCGCCTCCCTCCCAACCCCCGGAGCATGTGTAAAAGTAAGTGCCCTAGAATATGAGGTACTACATAAAGGCATATTCGGCTGCCCTAATGCACAGTAGCAAAAGCAAACACCTTTTTAGTGATGCTTAATGTGGCGTAGACTCATTTTACTGCGCATTAGCATATTAGCACTGGTTTTGACATGATGCCTTAATGCGCAGTAGAATGAGTCTGCTGTGCGTTAAAGCGCACAGGTAGACATGCCCGTTGTGTTATATGTGATGGTGTGCGCCTCATCGGCTGTACCCCATTTTTCAAAATCCTGGTTCCACCTGTGTCACTGAGTGTAGGACTTCCCTTCATTTGGCGTTATCAAAGAGGGGAAATAACACAACAAAAATCAGATCAAGCTGCTGAAATGCACTGGGTTGTAATTTTGGGATAAAGTACAACAAAGTATGGATTGTGAGGGTTACTGACTTCCTCTGTAGCAGGGTGCAGCCCTTTTTGGATCTCTCCAGTGTATTTTAACAACCCTTGCAGCAACAGGATGGTGGCTGCTGTGGTCCCCCTGCTTTACCTAGGGCAGATCAGGGTGTTATGTCTCATGGTCGTGTCACAGTTGACTCTGTAGTTTTGCTGTTAAGCTAGACGGTGGATTTGCATGGGATGATTTAGATAGGGATGATCCTGCCTCAAGCAGGGGCTTGGACTAGATGTGACCTCCAGAGGTCCCTTCCAGCCCCACTTCTCTAGGATTTCTATAAAAGTACAAGTGCCTAGAAATAAATGTTTGGTAGATGTCCACAAAAAGCAAATTCCCTCAATAAATGCAAATGTACGAATTGGTGGGAAACTGCAAGGGAAAAAGCAGAAATAATAAGGACTGCAGTATTTATATGAAGACTAGCACATTGCCCATCAAGAATGCCGGGGGGCCCACCTGGCCCACATCCACCGGCCTCCCTGCTGGCTGTTGTGGGGGGCGTCTGGGCACCACCACTGTGATCCCCCCACTTCGCCCTCAGGCAGGGAGACGGGGGGAAGCCCCGCTGCTCGGGCAGCCGGGGCACGTTCCCCGCTGCCAAACTTCCCCGACAGCGGTGCAAACTTGGGCTTGCACAGCCCAGGCCGCCCTCCCGGCAATCACCGCCCGCCCTGCCGGGCACATGGGCAGTTGGCCAGAAGCGTTACGGACAGACAGACACACAGGCAGACGAAGCCTTTTATTATATGTGGAAGTGGAAGTAGAAGTGGAGGATTATGGCTTTGTCTAGAATAAAACCTGAAAAAGGAAGGGGAAAGGAAAAGGAAGGAATTGAGTAGTGGTACAGAGGGGTTATATGGGGTCTGCGCTTGTAAACATTTAAGCCTGTGTGTAGTTACACGCTCTCTCCCCCACTGAAAATGTACTTCGCTACTAGGCTGTCTTAGGTACTAGACCATCGCTATCCCATCTACTGGGTTTGTCTATAAGGGGGTTTCTTGAGATGAACAGATGCTGTACCATTGATAGAGCTGGGAGAATAAATTGAATTGCCTAACCTTGACAAACCTGGCTTTTCCTTCATGGTGGGAATAGAGGCTAATTTCAATTTTCCACTCTGACTGCAAGAGCTTGTGGTTATTTGAAAGGAACAGCCTGTTTTTGTTTGGGTTTTTTTTTAAATATGAGTGAGAATTACTCAAAAATCCTAATCTTTAAAATAGGTGCATGGAAAGTAGCAGATTATTATTTTGTATTACACTTGCACCCAGAAACCTTAGTCGTTCCTGGGCTCTGCACAAGCACAGGAAAAGGTGTTCTCCCAAGTCTAAAAAGAGACAGTTTTGCAAACACTTCCATGTTTAAGCACTTGTCACCTTTAAGCGCTAGTCTGGTCCCACTGAACTCAAACATGTCCTATTACGTCTCGGGCCTGCCCACACACCTGCTTCACTCACTGTTGCCAATTTTGGGATTTTTTTTTTTTTAATCACGATTCTTCCTGTATTTGTTGTTTTTCTTTAATCTTGAGCTCTTGCAGACAAGCGATCGTACCAGAAGCTCGGTGCTCATTACCAATAAGACATTTCTAGTTCTTAAGTGTTTGGTTTTCTTTTTCCTAAAAAAAAAATAAGAAGCTTGAAAACAATGATCAATGGCAAAAAGGCAACCTGAAGCATAGACAGCTTTTTAAACCTTATATTTTTAGCCAATCCTATGATTTTGGGCCGCCCGAATCATGACTTTTGAATGCATGGAGTTGCCACTATTGCTAACTTCCTATGTGTGGGTAGCTCAGTGGGGCACCATTTAACCAGGGGTGCGGGGTTGGAAAGAGGACAAGTCCCATCTGAAGGAGGGAAGGCAGAAGCAATCAAATATATGCTTTTATATGTGTTCGCCATTTTCTTTCAGATTACTGCAAATAGTGAAAGTAAGGACCAGCTAACTTCATGGACCCTGAGAACTGTCAGTCATTGATTTCCTCCAGGCCTCGTGACAAAGTGGGTTTCGAAGAAGTTGAAAGAGGGCAAAGGCTTTACAGAGTAGTTCAGGTCGCGTGTGCAATGCACAAGTCATTAATTTAGGTCTAATTTCTTGGAGCTCAGATCCGATGATCCATCACGACTGCATGGTGTGAGGGGAGCACCGTGCTCCTGCTTGACAGGCCAGTCCTGCATCAGCAGCCAGTACTGGCTGGTTTATCCCAGTGACTTCACTGGCTGAACAGCGGCGAAAATTGAGCCCAAAGAATCAGATTAAATTTGTACACTGGCAAAAAAAAAAAAGCCAGACTAGCCTAAAATGACAGCCAAGTCTGCGCCAATGCCAGGAAATAAAGATTTCCTGACTTCCAAGCTTTTCCCTCGAGAAAAATGTCCTGACTTCCAAGCTTTTCCTGCTATTATATGTTTCGGATTAAATGTATATTTCGGATTTAAAAAAGCAACCCCCTATCCACCTTTTCCCATGATTAAAATGAAGCACCACTAATACGTATTTCAGATTAAATACGTATTTCGGATTAAAAAAAGGAATCCCAAATCCGCCTTTTTCTGTGATTAAAGTGAGGCACCGCTAATATATATTTCAGATTAAAAAAGGAACCCCACATCCACCTTTTCCCGTGATTAAAATGAAACACAACTATATAGATATATCGATATCGATATATCTATAGATATCGATATGTATAGATATCTATATATTGATATCGATATATCTATACATATAGATATCGATATAGTTATAGATAGATAGATAGATCTATATCTAGATATTTATAGATATTAGTGGAGTTTCATTTTAATCATGGAAAAAGGTGGATTGGGGGTTCCTTTTTTAAATTTGAAAATTGGGGATTTTTTTAATCCAAGAAAACCAGGATCGCCGGTCAGGAGAGAGTGCTGACAGGAAACCCTAAAAGTCCATTAAAACGCCCCAAGAATAGCTTGGGTTTTGCATATTGCCGATTAGCTGCCTCAAAAATGATCCCACATTTTGAGCGCTTTTATTAGTATTATTATTTATTTTATTTATTTGTTTGTTTATTATTAGATTATTTATTTATCCCACATTTTGAGCACTATTATTATTAATAATAATGTTATTTCTTTATCATGTATCATTATATTATATTAATACATTACATTACGTTATATTATATTACATTATATTATATTATATTAAATTAAAACATTACATTATATTAATTACATTACATTATAGTACTATGAGGCTGAGTGCGGGTGCCCAGAGCAGCGCCCCTCTCCGCCCCCAGGGGGGGCCGCCCCTCTCCGCGCCACAGGGCGGCCAGTGGCCGCGGCGTCCCCGCGCGTTGCCGGGCAACCATTGAGCGCTGGGCCCCGCCCCCTCCGCTCTAGGCGTAAGGCCTCGCGCTATTGGTCGGCGGGCCGGCGGCCGGCCAATGGGCGCGCGGGATGT
>NW_005842533.1:109140-128186 GCF_000455745.1 Alligator sinensis
GGGCTGGGGCATGGGGGGGCAGGAGTAGTGCAGCGTCCGGGGGTGCCCCAAGGGTGGTGGGGTTTGAGGGGTCCTGAGGGTGTGAGGGGTGCAGCACTCTGGGGCTCCCAAGGGGTTGGGGCTTGTGGGACTATGTCACCAGCCCTCCAGCGGGCTGGTCCTCGATGGCCGAGGCGTGCCCTCCACAGAGCCCTGCCAGCCCGACGCCTTTGCCGTTCTCCACCTCCCCTCGCACCCTTTCCTTTTTTGACCCCTCTTTAGACCCTTCCCCAAATGACTCTCTTGAGGCCGACCCCGCCAGGGTTTGCAGCGTGCGGGGAAGGTGTGTTGACCTGCTGCTTTTTTTTTTTTTTTTTTTTTTCCCTCTTCTTTTTTTTAAATAGTATTTAACCAGGAGGATTCCCCAGAACCCTAAGTATCAGTACGTGAAAACTCGCCTCGATACGGGTAAGTGGGGTCAGAAGCAGCAAGTTAAATTTCACACAGTAACAAATTCCTTTGCCGTACATCTCTGCCTGCCTGTATGAAGCCGGCTCCTCTGCGCGCACACTAGGAAATGACTTAATGGCCTCATCACAATCGGAGCCTTGGATGAGGTCAGACTCATGATGCAACAGTGCCTAGCAAAATGTATGGGCCTGGGTTTTCCCATTATTTTTGTATAAGTTGTTGTTTTACAAACAACTTGACATTTAAAGCATTACTTTAAAATGCATCCTAGTAGGCTTGTAGTGATGGTTGTAGCCAGGACAGTTCAGGAGATCTTCGAGAGGTGATACTTTAAGGTCAACTCTTGCTCAACAGCTTGTGTTAACGTCTCTCCCGGATAGACTGTTTTCCAATAAAAGAGGGCACGCATTTTTTTGGTGATATAAGTCAGGGCTGTTCAGCTTCTAAGCAGCTGGGGGCTGCATGCTGTGAAGCCCCATCCTCCACTGCACCATGCTGTGCAGGTGCCCTAGCACCCACCCCCAGCTCCCTAACCACGGGTTTCCCCACTGCGCCCTGCCCCTGGGGCGGAAAGTGGAAGCTGGAGGAGAGAAGGGGAGCCTGGAGACCCTGACTGCTGCTGCAGCTAGTGCAGTGGGTATCGCAGCAGCTGGGTTGGGCATGCGGTCTGTGAGCCACCAGTAGTTGGACAGTCCTGCCCTAAGTGATCATAGAATTACAGAAATGTAGGGCTGGAAGGGACCTCAGGAGACTAGTCTGGGATTGTCTTGATCCTGCTCAAGGGAGAAGGATCCTCCATGTATAAACCATCCTAGACAAGTATTTGTCTGACCTGCTCTTAAAAACTTCCAAAGTTGGAGATGCCAAACCCTCTCGGTAGCCTGTTCCAGTGCTCACCTGCCTGCAAAAGTGAGAGAGAGCTTCCTAATCTCCAGTCTAGATTTCCCTTGCTTCAGTTTAAGACCTTTGCTCCTTGTCCTTATGGGTATAGAAAATAATTTATCTCCCTCTTCCATTTAACCACCCTTTGGTTATCAAATCCCCTTTCAGTCATCTCCTCTTCAGACTAAATAATCCCAGTTCTTTCAGCCTTTTCTCATAAATCCTGGTTCCAAGGCCTCTCGTCCTTTTTTGTTGATCTCTACTGGACTCTTTCTCTGATTTGCCCATGTTTCCTTGAAGTGCAGTGCCCCAGTCTGGCAGTACTCCAGGTGAGGCCTCACTGTTGCCAAGTACAGGGGAAGAAGCATTTTCCATGACTTCCAAATAGGGCTGCTATAAATACAGCCCAACACACACTTTTGTGCTCCTATTAATACAGCCCAGCACACGTTTGGCTTTTTGCACCAAGAACATACTATTGCTTCATAATCAGGTTGTCGTCCACTGTAACCCTCCAGTTCTTCTCTGCAATCCTGCTGCCTAGCCAGTCATCCTCTAGTCTGTATTTGTGCATGTGAGTGTTCTGTCCCAAGTGCAGGACTTTGCACTTATTGTTGAGTTTCATTTGATGAATTTCAGAGCATTTCTGCATTTTATTGAGGTCATTCTGAATCCTAGCCCTACCCTCCAGAGTGTCTGCAGCTCCAACCAACTTGGTGACACCTGCAAATTTTCTCATTCCTACCACCCAAATCAATAATGAATGTATTAAACAACACCAGACTCAGGATAGACTAACTCAATGCCTCTTCCCACTCAGATACCAGGCCATTGATAACTGTTCCTTGAGCATGATGATCCAACTAATTATGTATCCACCTTACAGTACAGTCGTCTAAACCAGTGTTTCCCAACCTTTTCCAATCCAAGGCACGCTTACGCTTACATTCAAAATTTTCTGTGGCACACCCCTCCTCCCCACCTCCCCCCCTTCCAAAGTCATTAGAGCATAGCATGGAATACCATCTCGCATCTGTACACTGGAACAGCAACACAATACACTTTGGTTCTGTCCACAAAACTAATTTATATAAATGATATGTTTCATTTATTCATTTCTTTAATTTTTCTAACGTGTGACTTATTTTTCCAAAATTCCATGGCATACCTGTTCATTTCTGGTGGCACACCAGTTGGGAAACACTGAACGGCACTATATTTTCTTAGTTTGCTAATGAGAATGTCATGAAATTCAGTGTCCAGAATCTGGCTCAAATAAAGGTATATCACATGCACTGTTTTCCCTCCCTCCGCTGTCCACTGAGCCCATCTCTTCATTATAGAAGGAAATCATTTTAGTCTGGTATGACTTACTCTGGATGAATCTATGCTGGTTGTTTCTGATCGCCTTATTCTCCTCCAGATACTTAGAAATAGATTCCTTGTTGACCTCCTTCATGAGCCTCCTCAGATATCCAGGTCAGATTGACTGGTCTGTAATTCCCCTGTCTTCCTCCTTCTCTTTCCTAAAGATGGGCACTATATTTGCCCTTTTCCAGTTGTCTGGGGCCTAATTTGCCCTCCGCAAGTTCTCAGAGATAATAGACAATGGCTCTGCAATTACCTCACCCAATTCTTTGAGTACTCCAAGATGTACCCTGTCCACCCCAGGTGTTGAGTATGAAGCTTTCCTCAGTTTCACTGGGAAAAGAAGCAACTGCCTGATTTCCCTCCCACTATTCCTAGCTATATGCCCTTGAACCACTTTAAATTATCTTCTTGCCTGGTTTTTACAACATTAAAATCTTTTTAGATAGGTATTAGGTTGCCCTCTTCCCTGCTTGAGCTGTCATCTTAAAGCCAGACTCTCCATGTTGACCTGCCGCTTTTTGAAACCCTTGACCTGACTGGTCTTTTTGAAACCTGTTGGTGTAGTAGATGCAGTAAATGCACAACTTTGCAGGGGAGAAGGGGAGTCATTATGTGATTACAGAAGTTATGTTCATAAAAGATCTTTAAATATTTGCCTCTTCAAATTGCTGTCCAAACATCAATCTAAATATCATCAACTTTTCCATACACAAACAAATATTCCTACTTCAAATCTGGGGGAAATCAAGACAAAGAGCAAGTAAGTCATTTGCCTAAAGTCACTCTGCAAATTTGAAACCAAATTGTGATTGGAACTAGAATCTCCTGGCTCTTGGTTTTGTTTCAGCTCTTCAGTTACTATCTTCCTCTGCATTTCTGGGATTCTGCACTTGGTCTTCTTACCTCTTATCGCATTAAAATTTTTTTTGTAGTGATTTCCGTTGAGGATACTTTCCTATACATCTCCCTCATATTAGTTATTTCTTGCATGTTATACGGAAGGAGAATACTGTATCGTATGCCACTGATTTTTTTTTCTTATGCTAGCAGGACTCAAAATTCCATGCAGTCGTCACCTGCTTATTAATAAATGCATTGAAGGCTGAAGCCTTGGATATGAGTGTTCATTTTGATCCTCTCTTTTCCCAACCAATCTTAGACACACAGACTTTGCTCCAGAGTCTAAAAATCTGACCTCTATTCCAGTACTTCTCTCTCAGCATCCCATCTCTAACGACTGACCCATCAGCCCCTTCTGGATGCTACCTGAATCAGTCATCTTTCCGAGCCTCCTCTTTATTTAAATATGTCCGTTTTGCATCTTAATTACTTCCTGGTCCTGACTATTGCAAATGCCCTTTTAGTAATCTCTCTTTCCTCCAAAGAGCCCCAGATGCTACAGCCAAATTGTACATACTTTCATGAAAAGGGGGCTGTTATTCCATCTGCCATCTTCAACAGCTTACTACCTGTATCTGAATCAAATGAAAAAATAACTATTTTGTGGTAGAGACTGGACTTGCATTCAGTTTCCACAAGCTCAGATGAAGCATCTGAGGAGCTCCAGGTTCTGTAGACACTGTTATAAACTGTGCGGTCTTGAGTGTGCATGCAGAAGGCAGAACACCTTCCCTGAAAACCTTGGAATCCATACTGAGAAGTCAAAAAGCAACACAGCTCTTCTGTGAGGTCAGGATAAGTAATACTGGCTGGAAAAAGTTTTTGCTTTACTACACCAATGCAAGTCCAGAGTGATTCTGTAGAAGATAAGAACTGTTACTTTGCATTTATGCTGGTGTAACAGAGCAGAATTTGGCTTAGGAATACTTACCTGCACACATGGGAGTACTGTGGGGGGGAAATCACTTACTGGTTACATAGTACGATAGCATTGGAGCTAAGAATAGAATGCTGAAGTCCTGACTCCCAGTCCTTTCCTCTTATAGCAAAGTAGATGTCCTGAGTTACAGCCTTCTAAAAACTGTTCCTTCATTCTGCAAAATGTTGCCAAAATCACACGTGCTTTTAATTGGAAGGAGGCATTTTGGATGGAACTTGGAGGACCTCCCCTCTTCTCCCCCACCCAGTAGTTTCAGGAGCTCTGCATGTCTGGCTGGCAGACTGTGGATGCCAGTCCTTTTTTTTTGCAGATTCTGCTGAAACTTGGATGGATGCATACTGCATAGTGGTTAAGTGAACACCTATTCTTTACATGCCTGAAAAGGAGATTGAAGTTTCTGCTAGCAACAGATTTCCCAACTATTTCTTGGAAAGTTTCCCCCCTTATGTACATTGTTAGATGTACTGAGCACCTTAATCCCAGGACCGGTTGGCTGAGGCAGTCCATCGAGTCTCCTGACTCGCTGTTCAGCAAGATCTTTCATGAGAGATACAGGGGTTAAGTGGAGAAACTTGCAAATAGATGTGTGCTGTGAAAAAGCAGCAGAACTGATTACTATCTATTGTGGCTACAAAAAAAAAATGTGGTATGATGAAAGGTGGGGATGTTTATTTGCTTTGGCTTTTGTTGCCATAAAAATTGTTATGGCAAAACAGAGGCCATGTCTGTTTCCAGCCATAGCAGCCCAGGTAAGAGCAATGTTTGTGCCAGCTATGCCCTTATTGGGATAATACAAAGCCTCCAAATATGGGAATCTCTGGGGCATGTCTCTAAGCAGGGAATATGTCTCCCTCGTTGCTCATGTGGGACAATGGGTGACAGTGGATAACGTGTTTTGCCCAGCAAACCAGATCAGCCGTACCGGGGTACATCCCACCACAGCTAATCTGCTTCACTTGGCATTTGTTTATACTCTAAGATCTAGTCTCCTCCATTTATAAGTGTTTAAGCATAATGTAATATAACCCCTTATTGTAAAGAGCCTTTTTACCAAGTATTTACTCTGATTTGTAGGTAACAGCCTGATCAAATGCATGGAGAAATTGGAAGAGAAGAAAAGAAGTGAGTAATTTATGGCCTGGAGGGTCACAGATGGCTTAGTTCAAAGTGCATGTTCAAATCCTGCACCCTTCATTGTGGTCTTGAGGTTATCAGTTCTTTTCAGCATCTATGCCCGGATCTCATTAAGAGTAAACAGGAGCTACAAGCATGTAGTGCTGAGGCTGTGGATATCCACTCTGTTTCTGTATCAGGTAGCTTTAAGTTTTCTTCCACAATCCTCTACAGCAGTGGTTGGCAACCTAAGGCCCGTGGGCTGAATCTGGCCTGCCAAGCAATTTCATCCAGCCCACAGAGAAAGAATATCAGCAGCAAGGGAAGTGGCGCCTGGGTCATGGGTATGGCGGTAGTAATTTAGTAGCTGGGGAAGTGGCAGAAGTAGTCAGGTCACAAGTGGCAGCCTGCCTTTGGGCCAAGCTGTGTTGTTTCAGCCCACTGCTTCTAAAAGGTTACTGACCCCTAGTCTACAGATAAACCTGTATAAAGCATCCATGCAGACAGTTCTGGGAGCTCTTCCAGAAACCCTCTGGTGCCTTGTATCCTCTTACTAACCAGGATGGGTGCTGATAGGAAGGACAAAGGAGAAAGAGAAACTCTAGAGACTGAGTGGATCAGGTCAGGGCTGGTCTGGCAATAAGTGATGCTGTTCTTTAATACTGTTGTTAGTGTCTTAGACACCTGCCTAATTAAACATGTTCCTCCTAGGTTTTAAAAACAGCGGGTAATATTTATGCTCAAACTAATCTTCTTAGGCTGTCCTGTATTCCTCCCCAGCTTACCTCCACCCTTCAGAGATCTGGAAAGGGAAGTATCTAACCCCTCCCCATCAGCCCCCACGCACAAAAAATCAGAATAATTCCTCTTCTGATCCCTCTAATTCATCCCCTCTTTCTTCCCCCCCCTCCCCGAATACTTTCTGGATTATGTGAAAATCAAAATCCATAAGGACTAATACAGTATTTGAACGCTTCTCCCAGGGGCCCTTCAGCTGATAGGGGCAGTGTTTGGTATGGAGATAGATTGTTCCATGGAATTGACTATAGCTTTTCCCAACATAATGAACCAAACTAGACTGTAAATGAAATAGCTAAACATTCCCTGGGCGCAAGTTTCTATGCATCTTTGGAGCTAAATGGTTTGGTTTCTTTCGCAGTTTATTATGCAGCTGAATCTGAAGTTTTGTTTCTATTAGACCAGTGGTTTTCAACTATTTTTTAGATTCAAGGCACTCCTCAAAGTCGAGGTACCTTTTGACAGACTTGAGGCCCCCTCAGAAAATACCGTCTCCTAGACTTCTTGCTTTTTAACTACAGAAAAATAGTAGAGCAGTTCTTCCATTGCAAAGAACTCAGACCCCAGCAGGTCAGAATGTTTTTAACACCGCATTCCTATTTGAAATCTCTGTGTTTTATTGTGTGAATCATGCTTGCACATCTACTGGTGCTAGCACCCTTGAGTGAATCGCATGGCACCCCAGGGTGCCACATCACCCAGGTTGAGAACCACTATGTTAAACTAATATGAGGACCCTTTAAGATCTGAATGAGTCAAATTCATTCCTGTGCAACTCCATTGAACTTGCTGGAGTGAATTTAACCTGTTGTATTTAACGTTATAGATGTTGAAAACTGATGGAAATCTAACTTGTTCTTCAATGGTGTTTTGTATTTCATTCAGGTTTTGTCAGTGAAAATAAGCTGGTCATTTTCAATTTCTGTTTCTAGTCAGTTTTGCTTCTTTGTTCTCACTGGCTGGAACAATCGTGCTTGTGTAGAAGGCAAGAGAATAATTTATATCTAAATAATACTGCTTTACTTTAAGGAGACTTGAAAATCAGTTTCTTCACATCATTAGGATTTTTTTATGCTCATCTTCAGGTTTTTGTGGGTTGTTTTTTTTTAAACTGTTCCATTAAATATCATAAAGTTCAGATTACAAGGCAGGTATTTGGAACACAAATGTGCTTGTAGTTAAGTTTTTGGGCAAAATGTTCCTTTGCTTTTTGCTCCTCCCTCTTCTTTTTCTGTTTAAGTTGTGTCTTTTGGGAGAGTGAAAAGAGAAATTATCTTGTTTCACAACATCCTTTGTTGATTGGCTAAGATTTCAGTATTTAAAAAGCAGTGGCAGTCTTGTGGTATCTGTACCACAAATCTTGTTGTGCTTCTCTTCAGTTTTAAATCTCTGCTGCGAATCTCATTTCCTTTTATGAAGAAGTCCTCTTGTTAAATCCCAGTTCTAGAGCACAATAGAAATTTTCTCATCATGCTTTCTACTGAAAAGGCACCTTGTGTTCCCAGGTAATTTAGAAACTTCTTTGCCTTGATTTCTCATGGATAGATGACACCAGTTGGACACAACTTTAAATACCTAGTACAGTCAATTCTCTGTCTCTTCTGTAACCAGAGAGAGTTGGACTCAATACCTCAAATCCACTGGAAAATCAAAACTGATAAGATAGCTGAAACTGTGATTATTTGTCCTTTGGAGCACAGACTTGAGAGACGCTACCACAGTGTGATCTGCTTCTTAAATATTGTTTTCTCTCATTGCTGAAGTACAGAGGTACAGAGCTTCCTAAATACTCAGTTGAATAATTACATTTTAACACCAATTCATTGATACATAATGTCAGAAAATCCAAATGGACCGGCCACAGTAAAGCCAGGTATGTAGTAGTGGTGGTGTGAGGGGCAGCATTTTTTCTGACCCTTTTGACATGTTTGTGGAGGGGGGCAGTTATGTGAATACTGGACTTGTTTGTGTTGAAATGAAGGGTTTAGCAGATGATAGTTTTCTGAGCTCAGAAAGGAAGTTGAGTTAATAAAGTTCAGAATGAAGTCTTGTAAAGAGTTGTGTGAACTGCTTTCAGTGTAAATGCATCTGGTTTGAAGAGAGTGAAAAAAACCATTTAGAAGTTGCAATGTGTGTTAATTAATCATTGTGATAAAAACAAGGTTCAGCTGACTTGTTACATAAGGTTCAGCAACTTCAAACTGTAAGAGGGCCTGTCTTTCATTTCTTGTATCCAGAAAAGCAAAGGTTTATCCTCATTCATGGCTGTGGATCTTGATCTTTTGGACAACAAATTATATTGACTTGAGAGTCCTGTGCTGGGCAAGTGAAACAGATTGGAAGAAAGGTGTTCTTGCTGCTATTGTGCTATTAGAAATACTCGTTATTGGGCCAGTGGCTAATAGCAGCTGTTAAGGTGCAGGCTCAGGGTTCCGAACATAAAGCTCTGCATATCTTGCTGGGCTCCCGGCTTAAAATCTAATGAGGGTACCTCCAAATGTTCCTGTTTCCCAGGTGCATGGGGTTTGGCTGTTGTTGTGTAGACCTTGCATTTGAATCCTTTAAACCAAGTCTTTATAGACATTCTGAACTCTACAGCTTTAAGAAAAACTTCAGGTCTCTTATACCCATGGCTTTTATCTGCTTTTCTTCGCCACAGATCAGTAGGGCATTTACTACCATGTAATTGGGCTTCAAGCTCTAGCGTCTCTTTCAGTAGAGTAGAAGGCTAAATTTATAGACTCTTTCCATGCTGTGATAGTGGATGTAGCTCAGCCAAGCCAAACATACCACCCCACCAAGAAAGCATGCGTTTAAGAATATATGAATAGAGATGATGGAAACTATTCACTGATTGTATGTGCAAAAGCTGGGTAAGGTTTATGGTACCTCTTCTGTGTGACTGTCCTAGAGATTTGAACACCTGCTTCAACATGCAGCAAGTATAAGCAACAGCAATGCAACCCTTTAATTGTATGCAACCAGGACCTGTGGTGTGGTGAAGGAGGTTCTGTTCCCCTGGCTCTCTTAACCATCTGAGCCAAAAGACTGTTAATGAGAGAACTAATTTTATTGTCGGCTTTTGTGTTGGCTGAAATCAGGGTCGAATCCCACCAAACTCCCTTTGCATAAGCCAGAGACTAGCCAACAGATGGCAGGATTGAAACGTATTTAGCAGCCTGGATTTGATAACAACTCTGCGTTCCATAACCAGTCTTCCCCGCCACCCCCTCCCCAACCCAAAGCCAGCCAGCTCCCCTGCTGGCACTGGGGCTTGTCTGGGATATGTTCTTGAAAATAACAAATGCGATTTTGATGAGGATTAGTCCCATTTTTAAAGGTCTGTGATTTCTAAGGGGGAGTGTAGTGCAGAAGGAAAGAAAGAATGGAGGATTAAGGCATGCCTTGCTTTCCTTCCTTCCCCCCCACCCTTTCTTTTTTTTTAAAGAGCCCTGGATTATAGATTAGAGGATGGAATATGGCTTTTGTGTGTTTAGTTAAGCGCACACAACCTTGTTTCAACAGCTGCAGAATCCAGAGCTGGAAATGCCTTGTTAGAGCATCTCCTGTATTTCCCTGCCAATGCAGAAATGTCCCTTATTGCTCATTCTCCACTGTTCTGTTCTGTCCTGTTTAACTTGAAATGTATTAAAGAGGTTTCCGTTGCTTCCCTTCGGAAGAGTGTCGCATGTCAGGAAGCTTGTCCAACCTTCACCTGTTGTTCGTAGTCGTCTCTCTTAATCTCTCTTGTTATTAAATATCTCTTGTTGCTAAATATGTCTTCTTGCTTGATGCACAGATATTTGAGGAGGCAAACAATCCTGCGTCTGCTTTTATCATCACTCGGTCAAAGGAAAAATTAATAAAGCTAAATACACGCTGGTCCCTCCAACAGCTTGATCAGTTTTTTTTTACGTAGTACTGATGTAACGTACAGTTGCTTTCTGGTAGTGAAGTGTACCTGGATGCAGACGCTATATAACGGACACTTGTCTTTGAAGTTCCAGCTGAAAATTTCTTTCCTTTTGTAGAGAATTCATATTGACAAACAAGGGAACCAAAATCTGACTTTCTTTAACTTACAATAAAATGGGAAGATCTGAAGCAGCTTAAACAATAAAATTGCAGTAGGTAAATGTATTCTTTGTATGTGACTGCTTCCAGAACTTAAAGTTCTGGGACAGAGAGACTAACTTTTCTGTAAACGGTACAATAAAAATTCAGGTCACAGAACATTGCTTTTGACTTAAGAGGCTCCATAGAAGTGGTGAGATCTGAAGGAGAACAGGAGGGGAGTTAAGCACTTTGAATGGCTTTCCACTGTTTAGCTTAGCTTCAAATGACATCATTTGGGGATGGGAGGTTTAGGGGCTGTTTGGATCTGTCCCTCCCCTTTCTAATCATACCTGTTAAGAGGCAGGATCTCTCTATAATTGATATTTTTCTCAGCCCTTCATGTTGGTTCTCATGCTCCCTCTAACCTGTGTCAGCCTGAAATTCTAGTCCCCTTAAAAACCTGACAGGTCAGAGTCTTTACAATAAGAGCTCTTGTTGAGCCTCATAGTTTGGTATTTAGAGGAAATGGGGATGGATATAAAGACATGTTTCTTTCTGTTTTTCTCTTTAAAGATTACAGACACAAAAAGGATGAGCTATTCAGAAGATTAAAGGTGACTACTTTGGCCCAGCTGGTATGTACACCTGTTTCTAACCAGTTTGTGATAATCACCTATATTTGCTAATTATGATTAGGTTCTTGTTGGCAGAACTTTGTACATGATATGATGTGTGTACATGTACTTGAAGCTGTTTCTGGAGACCTATTTGTATTCGTGGGTTTTGCCCCTTTCCTTGTGGCTTTCTTTTGGCAGAAAGTTGGAAAAAAAAGTGAAAAATCTAAGCCAGACTTCTAGAATTGCAGATCATTTTCTGCTGTAACTGAAAGCAGTGGCAACTGCACATTCTCAGAACCTCTGAAATGAAGCCTTAGGTGTTTCAAGAAGGCATCCAGAAGAAGTGAACCACTCTGGAAATTTAGTTCTCTCCATCTGTGAAATGGGGATTTTCTTAATGAAAGAAGCAGCATATCAGATTGCGCACTGGTCACAACTGCGATCCATCAGCAGTTATAGGCCAAAAGGTTGTTTTTAAGGTTCTTTTTAATGGAAGAAATATGGCGCACTATGGAAAAAATATATAAGAAAAGAATGAGAAGACAAAAATGCAAAAGCCCATGAGTTTGTCACTAAAAGTATTCGTTAAAAGAGTCAGGAAAACCTGAAAGGGAGATGTGCACTTCTGGAAAGAGCACAGAAAGGAGCTTAAACCTGCCTGGATAGAGGCTCCTAGAGAGAAACTGTCATATGGTTCATCCAACTGACTTCAATAGGATTACAGCAGAGAATTGATTATTCAAAAAGGCAGTTAACCAGAAGGTTTTGAATTAACAAAACCATAAGCCCACAGTTGGGCTTGGCTTCTCAGAATAGCAACTACATATTTTTTATTTACTAGCACTTTGAAATAGTTTAAAACATTGTACAGCACCATATAGTTTATTTCTTGTTTTATAATATTTGCTGTGCAGTACAGTAATTATAGTTTTCGGGACTCCATACTGTAGTGTTTGATTATCTGGGAAACTTGATTATCTGGAATGACGGTGCCACTAATTATTCTGGATAATCAACGGTTTATTATATCTACATGGGGGAGGGTTGCAGGCTTGAGCCTTAAGTGCTGCATGGATGGGTTCAGTGCTGGTCACCTTTCAGGATTGATCTTGCACATGGTACAAGATTGACCCTGCAATGCTGTGATTCTTTCCTCTAAGGCAGGGTGGGTTTTGAAATGTGTAGCCTGTTACTTGAAAGGCAACTTTTTAAAAATGTGTTGGGATAAGCTGGGACTGTTGTGGAATGAATTGGGTCTTTTCATTCTGAAATTAGATTAGTTCTTCTTTTTAATAAAGATGCCAGTTGCTCTTTGGCCTGGGGCAGGGACTTATACGTGAGAAGTAAAACCAACAGAAGGGGCAGTCTGATTCAGTGTGCTCTGATATACCTGGATCTCTGAAGAATTGGTTTTGCTGCCTCATGTCCCAAAAGAGTCTTGGACCAAGTTTTGTTTGTTTCTTCCAGGTCATCCATGTCTCTTCCCTGTCTGATAAAACGTTAGAAGTGACAGCTGAGGAAATCCAAAAGCTGGAAGGTAATGCTCTTGACTGAGGAGGGAGATCTACATCCTTGTGTTTCCAGCTTGAGCTGTGCCCTTTGAGGCTGGAGTTCAGTGCCTTGGCAGACATCATGCTGGCAAATCCTTCTGGCAACGCTGGCCCTGTTATTCCCATTGTAATTCTCTAGTGTGGGATGTATTTGACTGTCCTTCCTGGTCACTTTTACTGGATGTGTGTCTTCTTGCACTCTGCCCTGCAATATTCCCTCAGAAATGAAGCCTGCTGTTCACCTGGTTAATTCTTCCAGGTCCTAACAGCTAATAGTTTTCACCCACCCACCTGCCAAGTGGGAGAACTTCTGTAGTGGAAGAAGAATCCTTGCGTTTTGTAGAAATGGTCCAGAGTTTTATAATCCGGGTCTAGATCCAGACTTCTCCCAGTGGTCTGAGAAACTGCTCCACAATTCAATTTTTTTCAATATCTTTTTTTTTAAGATGGTGATGGCATCGCTTCAGATGGTGATGTTCAACTCAAAGCTGGGACAAATGGGAAGGCAAGCCCTACTGAGAAACCACCTAGTCCAGTCCTATTCATAAACAACACTGGTGGTGGAGAGTCTCATCGGTCTACTTTGCAAAGGTATCCGATAGCAATGTACAAAGAATGGCTCTCCTCCTTTTCTCCCCGCCGCACGCACGCACACACACACTATATTCCGCCTATGTCCCCCTGTGCTTGGAATACTCCTTTTGTCACTGCCAAGCCTCGCACACAATAAGTGTCCCAGAATTCCAGTAACCATCTTTAAATCGCTGTCAGTAGCTACTTTTCATGGACCAGTCATCAAGGTAATGGCTGATCCCAAGCTCTCATATGACAAAATTGCTCTCTCTTCTGAAACCATTTGTGTGTGAATAATTCATTGGTTTTGTTTCTTGTCGAAATGTCTGGGGCTCAACTTGCATCAGATGAGGCTGAACTCTGGATGTTCAGTACTCCGTAAACTCATGGGGAGGCTAGTTACAAAGGGAATCAGTCTTCTAGAGAAACAGAGGACAGTCTGTCTGAAGTGGTCCACGTGATTCTTTGAAGTGTGATAACAAACTTGGAAGAGAGATGGAAACTGTCCATTGGACAGGTTACTAACTGGAAAGTATCCTGATCTTAATAAAGAGGCAAAGAATTGCTGACAGCAGATTCTGATGCAAACTCTCATTTTTTCCTCCTGTAGCCTGATAAGTGGTGTTGGTGAGCTAGACATACACAAAGACACGCTAAAGAAACCTGACACTAATGATACTAAAGATGGACCTTATCCTGATTGCCCCTTCCTGCTGCTAGACGTACGGGATCGAGATGCGTACGACCAATGTCACATTGTTGGAGGTAAGGGAGAGATGACCAGCATGGGATTCCCATGAGGAACCTTCATCATTGTCCACTTAGTTGCAAAGTATGTTCAGATTCTGGCCCTTTTAAATTTCTGCCTCTAAAATGGGCATCGATGAGTGCCCAGTGCCAGTTTATTTCTCATTAGTAGTGAGTCCCATCCTGCAATGAGACATCAACTGGTGCCTGAAGTACAGAGCACCTGTGCAGGGAAGAATGGCATAGGGCTATGCGCAGTGTGCTCTGATGCTGATGAGGGGGGCCTTATCGGGGACCACTGGGAAAGCCCTGCTTAGAGTAGTGACTGTGCCCTGCCACTTCCCTATTCCAGTTCCAAATTGGCAGACAGAGGCAGCGTCTGCCTCTTCAGGTATAGAGCAAGCAAAACCAGCAGAAGCAGAAGAGGGACCTGGGAAGTCTCAAGCTGATAAGAATTTCCAAGATGTTATCTCTTATCACCCCTGTAATCCCTCTGTCTGGCACTGGGAAGGGGGAAGCTGAGCTGAAGTTAACCCTTGTTTATTGGGAACTAAGCTTATGTTCCCTGGATGGGATATGTCTGCCTGCTTCTGCAGCACTCCTGAGGGCACTGCTGTCAAGCATGCTCTGCTAGCCTGCTTCTCTTCCACATGCCAGAGACTGAGATCTTGTGAGGGACAGCCTCACTGCAGCTTCTCTGCCTTATTTCTGAGTTTAGCTTGGGCACTACAGGAGCAGATAGGTGGGGTGTGCTGGAGAGTGACACCTCACAGTGGTCACCTTAATTCTAAACTGATGGACAGGAGCAGACATTCCTTAAACCTTTTCTCTCTTGTCTTTGCAGCGTATTCCTACCCAATCGCAACGCTATCCAGGACCATGAATCCATACACCAATAATATTCTGGAATATGTATCCTTTGCACAGCCCTGGATCTCAAGAGAAACAAAGTTTTGGCAAAACAAAAGCCAGGAGTTCTTCACTGACCTTAATGGGACTACATTAAGCCAGTAGGAGTTCATGTTTTCAGGGGCAGCAGGATGGGACCTTACTGGGTGCACATGATTTAACTGATGCTGGGGTTCTGTTCCCTTTGCTGAGCACCTCTGCTGCTGAGAAGCAGGACTTATTAGCCTTGGCAAAGTACTATGCTAATGTGACTATCTGTGCAGCTTTTGGGTGTATAGCCAGCTTGGGGCATTTCTGCCCAGTGCTGCCTTTCACCATATGGGCTTACCCAGCTTTTCTCCTGCAGGAACCATAGTGCAGTTTGGCCTCTCTGAAGGATTGAGAGGAGATTATCCATCGGAATTAAGTGGACAATTTTCAAAGCTCTAGATTTCCATAGACCGTGGGAGGGAGGGATGTGTGTAGGCCTCACTTCTTACTGTTGTCTTCTATGTTGCTAGATGAACTAGCAGAACTGCCCTGGAACAAGATCTTCTCAGAGATTGAATTCCAGAATGGGGGAGTGAGCTGTGCCCTTCCTGGAGTGCTAATGTTAGGTTGCAAGAGGGCCGTGTGAAGTATTCTTGCTTAGTAACCACAAGCCTGGCAATTTTCCTGCTTTCAGATTGGGTCCTCCTGCATCTTTGTTGTTTTTATAGTTTTGGGAAGATCTCAACTATCTGATTCAAATTAAGTCTCTGAAAAATGCATAGGATCTTTAACACCACTGCCTGTCAGAAAAATGCCCATGGAAAGATCATCATCTTGTACGATGATGACGAGCGAATAGCCAGCCAGGCTGCCACCACCATGTGCGAGAGAGGCTTTGAGAACGTATTCATGTTATCTGGAGGTGAGGGTTTTTTTCTGGCAGATCAGTGCAGGGACTTGGCTAGGGATTGGGGTTAGCTCTGCCTACATAACTCCATCAGTGTATCTCAGCCCTAAACAACTACATTGTGACTGCTCAGAGCTGTCAAGGGGAGGCATCTGTCATTTTTTTGAATTGTGGGTTGGTTTGGTGAAGTGTCTCATAGGCACTGGGGATTTTTAAGGAATTCTCCCACCAGTTCTAATGCTGAAAGCCCTGGTATAAACAGGAGGCAGTGCTGTCATGTGAATGAGTGAACCTTGCTCGCAGCAGATCTGAAGGCTGTGGTGGTCTTAAATGCTGACAGCTGATCTATGCTAGCACAGCCCACGCCTGCCAGAGCTGGCAGTAATGGAGAACCCTCAAAGGCACACAGGTGCTAAAGCAACCGTAGGAGAAACTGTAAACAAGGTTTAGGAGGATACCACAGAATCATGACACTTTGCTTGCAGATGATCTAAAATAGGTAGTTGGGTTTTTAACCCCAGTCCTCAGAGATTGCAAACTGGTGCACAAATCCATCCCACCACAGAGTCTTTGATTTACTTCCATCACTTTGATTTAGTTCCATCACACATACCATGTTAGCTTTCACTGAGAGCAGCCTGACATCCTGTCTTCCCATTATCTCCAAGCATTTCTAAAGTTCATGAGAATCCAAGATTGGACCTCTTAGTTACATTAGTATCCCTTCAGTCCTTTGCTGAAGGGTAGAGACCCTAAATAATATGGTGGTGGAAGCATTTAGACTTCTTTCCCCTCTTACACCTTGAAATATGCAGTCTCAGCTTTGAAAGCCTAATCCTTGTAGCTGCTTTCATGACTGGATGTTTCCAAGGATTTTCATCGGCTACAAATCGTGATACTTCATGCAATAGCCACCAGTTTCCATTGGGCAAAGGCCAATTTTTTTTCAAGGACTAATTCTACAAAATGCTAAATACCTACAGCTTCTGCTGAAACTTGGGGGAGTTGGGAGTGCTCAGTACCTCTGGGGCTATTGGTCAAAAGCAGAGGCTTGCAACCTTTTTTTTGCTGCGACCCTAAATCCAGGTTGCGACTTCTGTCGCCAACTCACTCATGCCTGGTGGTGCCAGCAAAGCCCGGGTCAGGCCGGGATCATGGGGGACAGTGGCGTCTAGAGCCGCATGGACTGTACGCTGGGAGAGCCCCACAGGTGGGAGGGGCAGAGCCCCCCATGAACCTGATTTGGGTCGCGACCTGAGGTTGAGAGCCACTGGTCTAAAGACTTCACAGTTTAAAAAAAACACTGTTATGTAGATGCAATTAGGGGGCAAGAATCAGAGAAACTCTGCTTCCCACTTCTGATCCAGAGACAGATATATTCAAAAGGGTTGATCAAGCACTGCAAATGATGGATTATTGTATGCTCTGTATTGCCCGCAGGTCTAAAAGTCCTTGCACAGAAGGTGCCTGAAGGACTAGTCACTGGCTCATTCCCAACATCCTGCCAGTTGATGACCCAAACTGGCTCTGCCCGGAAAAGGGCCAGCCCTAAAGTGCCACCCACACCCGCTGAGAATAAGTGGCGATTTACTACAGAAGATCTACAGAAGATAAAGTGCTACCTGGAAGAAGAGCAGATCCCTTCAGATACTGCCAGTAAGACCCCTTGACAAACTATGTGATTTTTGCCCACGTGGCACTTGAGTTTGCAAAGTTCCCACAGACTGTCTTCTGAATTGGCTATTGCACCACTTTCTGATTGTAATCAGGTGTCTGGGGAAAGGAAGTCAGGATTTGGCCCATAAATTACTAAAATCCAAGACCAGTGTATTGGCAGGTGTGCACCAGGCCACCCAGAATTTAGGAACCCATGGTCTGTTTTGGTGAAGCCTTTCCATTTCTTTCTCACGCTTGTCGCTAGAACATGGTTATATGGCTTCTCCAGCTGCATCAGTGATGGGGGATGTTGGGGCGGGGCAGTAATGGTACATATGTCAGGAGCAGAACCTGCCCTGTGAGTCTTGAAGAGGACGTGACCACCTAAATGAAGGCTGAGCACAGTGATGATGGTAGCAGCTGTGGGTGGGGTGTGGTGTGGTTTGCTAAGGGTCTAAAGTATAGAAGGATTGTGAGCTGGGTGTTGACCCATCTGCTGACAACCTTTATGGATGCTGGAAACAAATGTGGCTATGGCAGTTATTCACCTCGTCCCTCCCCAAGTGATTTCTGAGCATCCTCAAAGGACAGGCATCGGGCAGCCCTAGAGCAGGAAGGGCATCTTACAACACTGGCCCTGCTTGTCCCACATCCTGCTGCTTTGTTTCCAGTAGATGGCCACTGCCTTGAGGAAACATCAAGGTCTATTAGGTAATTGGTCTAGAAGCTTACAATTAAAACTCATACCAAGGTGTTATTTGCATCCCAAGCTCTTCTGGCTCAGGCAGCACCCACCCCCTGCTGAAACAAAATTGCTCTGTATGCTTGTGCACTGCTTCACATGGGTTTCTGGTCTCTCTTCCTCAGACCGCCTTAGCCGTGGTTCCTCGGGCCGGGACTGCAGGGCCTCTACTGTGAGGAGCAGTCAGAACCTCTCCACCGCCAACTCGGCTAGCTCCCTTGCCACCCGCTCCTTCAGCAGCGGCAGTCTGCAGAACAAACCCTGGAAATAAAGACAGCATCTCCTTTCCATTGAATAAATGAATGTCCCAGTACATCCTGCTCAGTACATCCTTTTATTGTTTTAGGAAGCTGCTAAGAGGAAGAAAAGAATGGTATAAGACTAGCAGATGGGGAGAGGGCAGGGGGTCCAAGACTCCTGACATTCAGTAGGACAGGAAAAAGTACAATTTTATAAGACTCCTCGTAAAAGGACAATGTCAGGTCAAAGTCGTTGGAATGGTGAATTTGGGGAGGGCAGGAAGAGCCCCTGACCAATGGAAGCGGTCCTGTGAAATGTGTAACCTAAGGAAATGCCAGTTGAATTTGTGCTTGTAACAATTATTCTTTCCAGTGTCCTATGTAGCACTGCAGCATCATGCTAATAAGTGAGACCTTGGGAGATGGATAGACCAGAAACTAACTGCACACACAAATCCTGGTGTCTACCTGAAATGCTGAAACTGAACAAACAGCCAAAATGGTGAAGAGTGAGAGACTCGAGAAACATCCTTTTTTTTTTTTTTTTTTACCAATGAAATGTATTTCTTATAAGGGCATTCTTGTAAATATACAGCATGCTGTTTTGAACCTGATGGTGTCCCTTT
>NW_005842533.1:128196-130170 GCF_000455745.1 Alligator sinensis
CAAAATGCTTCTGTATTTTTAAAATTGAGTTGGGGCAGGGAAAAGATTTTTTTTTCACCCCTTAGAGTTTTGAACACCTGTTTTTTATGATGTTTTATTTGTTTCATGCTGAAATTGTAATATGCTGGTTATGATGGAAGATGCTCTATTCTGTACTGCTTGTTTTCTAAAGGAGTTTAGGAAGCAACTTTGGGTGTGATCCTGTGATGTTCTGAGCAGAAATTTGATTGACTTCACTCGCAACAGGATAAGCCATCAAGTTACAGACTGGTTTAAATCCATGCCACTGAATTGCTGTTAGCTGGGGACTGAAGTAGCAGAGAGAAGTACAAAGTGAGTAAGGTGGATGCCCTGAAACTCTTTGTTGCTATCTTCCTTATGACGTCACAGTGTTGTGTGAAGTAAATGCACCAGGATTCAGTGTGAAGTTTGTGCGACCGTGTTGCAATGTCAAGTGGTCTTGTCATGATTGGCTGGCCATTTCCAGCTCTTCTACTTAACACAATGTTTTTCTCCTTCCTTCTGTCTGTGGAGTGAGGAAGCAGAGGATGTTTCTGGCTGCCTGAAAGGCTCTTGGCTTTTCTGTCTGACTTAGCTCTTCTCCTGCTCTCTCCTGACTTGCTTGGGCAGTAGCAGAATGGCTCTGAACAGAGCTCATCCGCTCTGCCCAAGGCAGTTTCTCACCTGATGTGGTTTTTGACTGACACACTGCAGCTTTTCTGAGCTGCTTGGAGCCAGAGGCTGAAGATTGCCCCTCTGGACAGACTGAAGGCCAGAAGTTAATCAGCCTGCCTTCCAGGATCACAATAAAAGAGAGGAGGCAGAAGAATTTCACTTGATATAGAGCAGGGTCCTTCACTGCAGCTTTAGTGACTAGCAAGGAAAGGCTTGAAACTTTCTCCCTGTATCTGCTCTCTGCAGCTGTCTTTTTGGGGAGAAGGGGTGCGGACAACTGTCCAGGTATCAATATGACATTCCAGCAAGGCTTCTTGGTACTAGGAGCTGCCAAATCTTAGTGAAGCTGAGTCTGGTGACTTACTAGGAAACTGAAGGCTGAATGGAGAGGGTGCTGAAGTGTGAATCCAGATGCCATTAGTCAAAGATTAGTGCTCCCAGCCACAGCATCACTAGCTTGTACTTGCCTCTTTTGTAGTGTCTGGATAGAAATTATTTGATGTTTAGGCAGGGTTAGGAAATAATGGGAACCAGCTGTTGGGGCAGTTACTTAGGAACTCCTGCTTTCTGCCCGTTTGTCTGCAGTATTATTTGAATGTAGTCCAACTACTCTTGTCTAAATCGGGCAAGAACAGGCTCCCAGTTCTCCATGGGTACACATCAGCTGGAGGTAGCCATGCTGGAAGCACAGGCTTACGCAAGATGGCAGCATTTTAATCCTTTGCCACCAGCGCAGATGTGTGTGTGGGTTTTGAGTTTAGATGGGAGTGAAAAGGTGTTAGATGGTCACTCCTGCTTCTGGAAATTGACGGCGATCTCTTAACAGGCTCCCACTGGCTCTGTCTCCAGTGCCTCAGAGGCAGTGGTTGGAAGCCATGGAAGTTACTCGTTCAGGACCTTTAATCTGAATCCTTCACAAAACAGTGATTACTTGGTTAACTTTCCCAGGACCAGGAACTGGTGTTTTGACTTTTATCCTACTTAGCATTGTCAGAGTGCAGGGGACTGATGTGTAATGTGCTGAGCGCCCTCATTTCCCACTGACGTCAGTGGGCATTGAGGATATTCACCATTCTGTCAGGACCAGGCCACTAGTCATCACTAGAAGTTCATGTGCGGACTACTTTTGAGGTGTAGGACCTGTCATTGTATTTATATGGCCAACAGCTTTGTGTCCTTAAATGTGAAGGCTGTAAACGGATTCACTTCTCTCTTTCCTTACAGAACTAGTCTGTGGCACTGGTCTGTGAACTGAAGTGGAGGGTAGATTCCCTGCCAATGTGAACAGTCTCGCTCTTC
>NW_005842533.1:130259-150949 GCF_000455745.1 Alligator sinensis
TTCCGAAAGAGACGCTTTGTTCTGCTGTAACATGCCAAAAAAATCCATGCTTTTCAACCACCGAAGGAGCAGACGTTGTTCAGTGGGCTGGCTGGGTGGCATAGATAGGCAGGTGACAGCTATGAGGATGCCGGTTGTAAGGTGACCACGTGCTACAGAAGAACGTGTGATCCAAGACCTGCACAGCTGGTTCACCTCATAGCTCTGAGCCAGAAGCCGTCGTCTGTGCTCAGCTCCTACCCATACAAACGACTCCTACTTCTAGAGGGGGACCTGCATAAATTCCTTTGAGGGAGGTATTCCAGAGGTGCCAGCCAATATTTATCCCAGCCCATCTCACCCCAGGCACTTCTGAGAGCCTAAGAGCTACATTTGGCGTTTTTGTAAATTTTCATTAAATACCTATATTTTTATATGTAACAAACCCTGATCACAATTAAAATGGGGCTCCCTGCTCCCTAAGGAAGTCTGTGAAGTTGTATTTTAACTGGTACAATTGGTTTTTACAGGGTTTTCTGTGCATGTATTTTTGGGTTGATGAGAAGTTCTGGATTAAAACATTAAGTGGATTTGGAGGCCCGGATACTTCTGGATTGGATTTACTTGGATTTACCTCTAGGTAGGCAGAAATTTCTGCCCAATAAGTCTTTTAGATTATGTCAATTTTTGTCTTATTTATCTCGTAGTCTGATTTTTATGTTATCGCATTTCTAGTAAGAGATTTGGGGGGGGGTTCATGGATTAATTTATATTTAATGAGCTAATGAGGCAATGACTTTTGCTGACTTTGGGCTCATCGTTTTTTTACTGATCAGTGGTAATACAAGTCTTTGGAGAGTAACTGAATTGTCTGATCCCAAACTAGGGAACCCGTGAGTACACATTTTCCATCCTGCCTCTATTCTGTGGCATTGAACAAGTCACTTAAATTCTTTGAGCCTCACGGGTCCCATCTGTAAACTGGAGCTCATGATCCTTCCTTCCCTTAGAGGGATGTCACCATGAGGCTGTACAACACGATATTTGCAAAGGGCTCAGAAAACACATTATCATCTTAGGAAAGCATCATATAGATGCCAAGTATCTTATTGACTTTGGCCATCTAGGGTAGAGCACTGACGCACACTAGTGTGCATCTGATATTGATGGGCTTAATTCACTCCTTCCCTGTGGCTTATAAGACTTCCCCCTTTTTCCTTGCTGTCATGAAATAAAAACTTGATTGAAACAGCATCCCCCACAGAATCGATTAGCTTCTCCTCTAGGATAGTTTATCGTATTATTGCACCCCAGAAATTTGCTACATCAGATCAACGTAGCAGAATGATTTAAAATATGTCCTGCAGAGGTAAGGACAGTGCTTAAAACACTGGGACTAGCATCGTTCTAACCGATCCATCTTTTATATGGAATAGTAGGTATTTAAACAGTGCAAGCATCCGGGAATATTAGGCATATTCAGGAAGCAAAAGTGAAATGCGGCCAGTTTAAAATTGGGAATGAAATCTGTCAATTATGCAGTTGGGAGGTGAAGAATGTCTTACCATCTACTGTCCAAAATCTTCTGGGGTACCGAGAAGCCCTCCTCCACTTTCATTTTTAATTGGAGGGAGGGCACCAATCTGAATTGTTTTAAGGTCTTTTTAATCCAGGTAGCAAACAGACAGCTAAAATGTCCCACTTTACCCTCTTGTTGTTGTGTGCACATTGGGTTAACTGTGTCTTATGACTTGGCTGGTATCTTTTGTTTGGGGTGTGGGAAGGGAGTGCATAGTTTCTGTACAGTCTGGTTTTTAAATGGCTTAATTCAATAAAAGGCAAATGATGCAGCATGGATCAGTATCTTTTTGCTTTAAATTTATAGGGGCAAAGGGCAAACTGGACTGTACGTGCAGCAATGGGTTGTCAAAATGGATCGTGGCTCGGACCTTCTCCCTACCCTCCATGTGACAAGAGAATCAACAGTAGGGTTGGGAGAGGATAATAATGGAAATAAATGGTTATCCACAAAAGAGGGTTCCAGTATATGCAGGGCAATGAAAGCTTTGCCCAGCATGTATACGCCCTTGGTTCTCAACCTTTTTAGACTTGACGCACTTCATGGAAAATGCCAGCTCTTAGTTTTCACTTTTTTTTGGCTACAAAAAAAAAAGAGCAATTTTGTTGCAAAGAGCTCAAAGACCACAACAGGTCAGAATGTCTTTGATGCTGTGGATTCCTATCCCTGGGTTTATCTTATGAATCAGCACTAACATTATATGGTATCCTGCAGCACCCTTGAAAGGATCTCAAGGCACCCCAGGGAGCTGCAGCACCCCGGTACTGGTGTAAGCTATTGCTGCCTCCCCTTAGTGGTGAGAGAAGTTCATCCCATTCAGTCCAACCAAGTTCTTTGTTACTGAGGTTGCCAACACCGAAGACAACTGGTGTTTTCATTTACGACATTTTGCTTGCCCAGTAAGAACAGGGTTGACCCTATCTGTGTGTGACCCTACTGGCCATCAGACAAGACTATAAGGACTTTGGCCAATGCCTATCTCCCTTGACCTGACCCAGGGTCTAGTCAGCTCTCTCTTCTCTTGCAAACCAGAATCTAGTTTTGAGTGGGGCCAACAGCTCAGCTGAGTCCACTCGAGACTCAGTTATAGATGAGAGGCTCAGTTTCTACCATCTTTGGCTATCACCACAGAGAGGTACACCTCCATCACTCAGGCTTGTAGGGGGGCTGTTAGGAAAGCTAAGGCAGATACAGAGCTAGGGCTAGCATCAAGAACAACAAAAAGTCCTTTTTTTAAATACGTAGGGAGTATGAAGAAGGCGTGGGGTAACGTGGGGCCCCTGCAGGATACGCTAGGCAATCTGGTGGTTGCACCAGAGGAAAAGGCAGATCTTTTTAACAATTTCTTTGCCTCCATTTTTTTGTGCAGGGACCGGGACTCCCCCACTGAGATTCAGGACGGACTCAGGAGAGACTCCGCCAGGCCTAGGGTCAGGGAGGACCGAGTTAGGGAACTTCTGGAGGGGCTGGACGTGTTCAAATCAGCAGATCCTGATGCTCTCTACCCAAGGGTGCTGAGGGAATTGGCAGGAGTTATCATAGGGCCCCTGGCCCAGCTTTACGAGCACTCATGGTGCTCTGGCAAGGTGCCAGAGGACTGGAAGAAGGCCAATGTCTCCATTTTCAAAAAAGGGAGGAGGGAGGAGCTGGGCAACTACAGGCCCGTTAATCTTCTCAAAGAGCTTTTCCAGGGTCAAAGTAAGACTATCCAGGAGCACGTTTGTGATGGACCAGCAGAGGGGATGATGCTCAGGGGCAACCAGCATGGGTTCATTAGGGGCAGGTCCTGTCAGACCAACCTGATTGCCTTCTACGATCAGGTCACAAAATCCTTGGATGCAGGTGTCGTGGTGGACATAGTCTTTCTGGACTTCAGGAAGGACTTAGAAACTGTCTTCCACTCCATTCTCATTAAAAAGCTAGGAGACTGTGGCATTGATACCTACGGTCAGATGGGTCGCAAATTGGCTGGAGGGCCGCACCCAGAGAGTGGTGGGGGGTGGGGCATATTTTACCTGGAGGGAGGGGGGCAGGGGGGGAGGGAGGTGGGCAGTGGAGTCCTCCAGGGCTTGGTCCTTGGGCCCGCACTGGTCAATTTTTTTTATTAGCGACTTGGACGAGGGGGTGAAAAGCACCTTGTTCAAATTGGCTGACGACACCAAGATCTGAGGCGAGGTGGGCACGCCAGAAGGGAGGGACAGGATACAGCGGGAATTGGGGGAGGCTCTGTTCCCCCAGACACCACCCGGAGCTACTAGGAATAACAGCCACAAATTGTTAGAGAGCAGGTTCAGGCTGGACATCAGGAGACATTACTTTACAGGTAGGGGAATGGGCCCCCAAGGGAGGTGGTACTCCTTCAAGAGGAGGCTGGACAGATATTTGGCTGGGGTGTTATGGCCGTGGCACCCGTTCCTGCCCAGGGCAGGGGGTCGGACCTGATGATCTGTTTAGGTCCCTTCCGACCCTAAGCACTATGTAACTACGACACTAATGTCATATCCCCAGTAAAAAGGCAGAAATGGCCTAGCCATGAGCAGAATTCTTCCTCTTCCCTTCACAGCCTTCGTGGACTCTGACAGCCCTATTGCAGTACAACAATGCTACTTAAGTCACCAATCTCTTCTTCAAGGAGTTCGGCCCAAGAGGTAAAGAGAGTAGACTTCCTCCAAAGGTAAGTGGGAAGGATGTGGGAAGAAGGTAGCTTGGCGGTGCCATAAAAACCCCACAGAACAGATGGAAATAAATCTAGTGTTGGCAATTCTTAAGACCTGCTTTCTTTCAAGAACCTGCCATCTTTGTGCCGAGGCCTACATGGTTAAAACCACAGCGGATGCAACTCTCTATAATGACCTGTATTTGCACTGATGACTACAACAAATGGGGACCCTCTGCTTGGAAAGTTGGGGGGTTAGGGGGGGCGACCTTTTTGGCAGGCATGCCACAAATGAGTCCTACACCTCCCTGGGTGCTGCTCTGATCCCCTTCTGCCCAATCTCCTGCTCTGCTTTTTGCTTCCTGATCTATCTGTTGCTGTGCTGCCTCTCCCTTTCCTGATCTGTCGTATGCCAGAGGCTGTCCGTGGCACTCATGCTGCCGTTTGGCCAACCCTAGTTTAGAGGATGACGTGGAGGGAGGGACTGAGCGGCAGAACCTCGTAAAGTTAGCAATCTTTGTATTGGGGAAGGGGTGGTGAGAGACCATACTCTTCTTCCTTCATTTGTATATATTTATTGCATTTTTCTCTAGCAAACCTCTAGCATTTTTGTCTGGGTGTTTCTAGAGAAGACAGCAAGTTCCGAGTCTGTTTCGTTCTAATAAGGATGGTCCCGCGCATGCTCCATGATGACCATCAGCGCCTTCCATGTCTCCTGAGCAGTGGGGATGATCTGGTTGGCAGGGAGCATGAACCCATAGCGGCCAGCGTCCCGCAGCTCAAATGTGAAGGAGTACTTAATGCCCTGGTTGTAAGTCCAGTCAATGGTTCCACCGCTGGCTTGATCTAAATTCAGGAAACACCATCCAAACAGAAGCAAGTGACTACTCATCCTGAATGTATCCTGTTTGCTGGTACTTACCAGAAGTGTAGAGCGAAAGGGCCAGTTCTGAGCAATATTACATGCAACAATATCCTTGCTAAGAGATGCTTTGTCTTACAGCAAATGAATAAAACCAGACAAAGAGTCTCCCCATTGACACCACATCCAATGAGCAAACTTTGGAGCATGAATTCAAACTTGGCTGCTGACCCAAATACCCAAAATGCAAACTCCTGAAAAGATTAGGATGTTTGCCTCGGGTAACTTAATGAACTATGCTAGGTTTTTGGTTGTACCCATGTGGGTCTAAGGACATAGAAAGGCAAAGTGATGAAGGTTGACTGCACCCAGAAGCTTGCTAAGAACTTTTTTACAGCTGCTCAGTTGGTCTAATAAAATATATCACATCGATTTTAAGGAACTATGCCACTTTTCCAGAGGAAGCTCATAGGAGCATAGGAAAGTAGGGCTGGAAGTTAGATTTTACTTTTCTCACTTGCAAAGCATGTAGCTGTCTCCAGCAAACCTGCTCTTAAGTGCAGAGGAACAGAGAAATCAGGCCTCAAATTTAATTGGTGGATTAAAGATAATGATTAAAATACTGGAGACATTGGATGTGCCCTTCTAAAGGGTAGGTTCTGCTATAATCATCAGTGATGACCTTTAATGCAAGAGTCACTGTGTGAAATTCCCCGGCTGCTTTTACACAGGAGGCCAAAGCTGATGACCAAAGCAACCTCTCTTGCCTTGAAAATTTCTTTTGTGGTCATAACGTGTTATAAGAGTGCTTGCTGCAGTATCTGAGAGAGTGAGTAGATCTCACACCGGCAGCACCGTTGGCCAGATGGTTTATGAAGGCCGGGTTGCCTTATTTTGCAACCTCAGCTTGTGCCCTCAGTGGAAGGCCAGGTGCTGTCTGTGCTTGCTGTGCTTCTTCCTGAGCCAAATTATGGTGACTGAATGATTATCCTTGAATATACTTGCAGTGCATTAGCATTCAGTGCTGACTACAACCCAAGCACTGCATTTCCTCACATACACATGCACCCTTTTCCCACAAAATCAGCCTCCCAATATTGGGGTACATCTATTAAATGTAGAAGCTGCTCTCCTTTTTAATGGTCTTCATGTTCTACTAATCAAGCTAACCTTCCTCTGGACAACTTTGCTGTTTGTTAACTGCTCCTGGTCTCTCTTTCTCTCTTTCCTCCTGTTTTGCAACCCTAGAAGCTCTTCCTTTAGCTGTCTTCAAAATCCTAGATCCACCCATGGAGACCAGCCTTTGTGTGAGGGTTTTAGCTTTAGTTAGGCAGTGTCCTGCTCTGGACAGCCAAAACTCTGGGGGGGAAAAAAAAAATTTCCCCCCTACTTCCTTCTGCTTTTTTAAAACAAGCTGCATACTATATTACGGGATGTTATATGCAAGAACATACAGTAGTCTCCAGTAGCAAAGAGGAGGTTCAGCGTGGCGGTCAGGATTGATTCATTATAGGCAGAATTCATAATTGATCCAAAGCCACGGTCAGGTATTTGATGGGACGTCCCTGCACTTTATGATGTCTTGCGTAATTGCTGATATCTCCGCCCCAGGAGCACTGGCATCTTTGGCCTACAGACTTGTGTGGCAACTGTAACTCACTCCAGAGTGGTTGTGCTCTCCCCTGTAATAGCTGGAGGGACCTTCGTTGTCCCCAGTAACTTACAGATGGTGGTGATGATGCTGCCATATCTGTAGCTGGTCCCATACAGGGAAGACAGGGCGGTGACTGCAGCTGTAGCAATGCTGTCCTGGAATGAAAGAGAAAGGGGAGGACAATGAGCTTGGCAAAGCTAATGGATGGAGAGGATGTGGACTGGAGCAGAAGCCCAGGGCTGGGGAAGAGGTTCTTACAGCTTCTCAACTTTTGCTTGGGTGAGGTGGGAGGGAGACTAAGGCTGAAGACTCAAAGGGTTGTGAAGATATATGATGGATTGGAGTGCCCTGCAGGACTCCTTCCCTACAGCTTTATGGACCTTCCCTTCCCATGCTCTATTCCCCATCTCGAGACCTTTCCTGCAGCAGAATTGGAGACCTCCCTAGCTTTCCTTTGTCCTGCAACCTGACTCTGATACATGCTACACTATCCCATAGGGCTTTGCCTACACTGCCCTTCAGTCCCGGTGCCTGGAGCGTGGCTCTTTTTGCTCAGCACAGAAGACACATTATTGTTACCTGTTGATTGACTCTGCAGCAGTTGAACTGGACTGAACACCCGTTGGCACCTACAGCCTATCTGATGCATATGCACAAGTTTTAAAAGCCTCTGGTCTATGCCGTTCTTTTTATTCCCCCCCATCCTAAAAAATGTAATAAAGGAATTTGATTTCAAAGAAAAGGCTAATGAAAAGACAGCAGAAACTGAGGCAGAGTAAGTAGGGTGTTGGAACAGAGGGTTCAGTCTTTTCTGACCAATACTGAGCACCTAAACATCTCTTCTACCTTTCCAGGTAGAGAGAGCTATAATAGATGCATGGGCTAGACTCCAACAGACAGGTCTGAGAGAGACTTGGTGGAAACCAAAACCGCGACTCCAAGAGCTATCCAAGATAGTTGGATCTGCTCGCTGGAATAAAGGAGGATATCTGTTTGCTGCAACAGTAGTAAGGCTATTATCCTTTCTGCGATTGAGCCATTGGAAGACAACACTGATGACACGAAATACCAGGATGCTAAAGCTGTATTCTGCAAATGGGATGTGGTGCTGGTCCCCTGTTTCCTTGTCTCTTCCTTCAGTGCAATCCTTTGTTAGTTGAGCCTTTCCCCTCACCACTTTGGCTGGGTCATTTGTGTCTTCAACCAGTTGCCCTAGATTTTTGTAACTGGTTCATTATATTCCCAGAGCCACTCCAAAATCTGCTGCAGCAGGTGCAGTGGTACCTGATGAGTGAGGGCAAAGAGGCCTTTGACCCCCAAGTAGCTGGCTGTGCGTATATAAACAGAAAAGGGGATGTGGGTCTAGAGAAGGAGAAAAAAATCTATAGACGAGGTAAAGGGGTTTGAGATCAGTCTGGTTAGTGAGTGACCCCAGGAAGCTAAACACCACTCGGGTCCCCCTTAGAAACACAAAACCCCATGTTTAAGAGTCTCCAAAGTGGGTCGTCTGTCTTACCAATTCCTTTTGGTCAGGAACTGGGGTTTTGGTGTAGCCATAAGGATACAAGAGGAGCTGAGAGTAGCTGTGGATGGAGATGAAGGCTTTGATGTTTCCATGCTGCTTCACAAAGTCCACGATGGCTTTCACCTCGGGCTCTGAGTTGGCGTGGGGGCCATGGTAAGTCTCGGAGCAGGGGTTCCTACTGGATCCAAGCCCTGCAGAGGAGGAAATAATATTTTTGCTTCAAAAGCACGCAGCATGAGCATGATGACTTTATTCTTCAAAGAGAGCATGACTGGGTGGCTCAAAGGTTTAGCAGCAGTGGAGAGTTTTCCAGCTCTAGGACTGAGCTATTTAAAATGAACTCTCTTCCCATCTACCTACTGCTTGGTATGGGACATGAATATGGGGCCTTCTCCTAGCTGTTCCCATAACTTGGGAACAGGCCTCCCTCACTGGTAAAACAGAAAGGCCAAGGATCAGGTGGGTTGTGGCGTCTGAACTCTCTTCTCCCACTGAGAGAGAGAGTTTCTGCAGGAAACTGTAGTGACAGAAATGGACCTGATCACCTGGCCATCTCTGCTCTGAGAGCTGTGGAGGGGGGTCACTGTCTGGGGCTGCCAATCCAGCCCCTTTATGTCCCTTGGGACATTGCCCAGACTCAACAGAGAGGCGATGCTAGAAGGCAATTTGTAAGCTGCTATGTAGGGTGGGTGTAAAGGGATATATTCACAGACTGTTCCTGTGAGTGGCTTCTACGGTGCAAGGATGCCTGTCTGAGTGAGAAGCACTGAGAGGACACTAAAAAGGGGTTACTGCTAACTCTGGGGAGAAAGCAATGCTGTATTGGACCAGCCACTGGAAGAAGGTGTCTCTATGCCCTCTTCCATGAACACAGAGATGTGGTCCTGTTTAAATGAAACTTAAAAATCAATGTCCTTTCTTCCAGGACTGGGTCTGACTGCACTCCCCTACCCAGGATATAGCCACAAGGTCATACAACAAAGATTGTGCACAGAAGCTGAGAGAGAAACAAATTGTCCAGGCCCAGAGAGCTTGCCTGGGGCTGCAAGGAGCAGCAGTGAGGGATGTGGTACGCAGCACACCCAATGCACCTGGCGCTCATGGGGGAAAGCTACTGCAGACCCTGCAGCCATGGTTCTCAATCTTGTTAGACTCGAGGCACCCCTTGGAGTTTGCCAACTCTGTTTTCATTTGCGTTTTTGACTATGGAAGAAGAGTAGGGCAATTTTTCTGTTGCAAAAAAAAGACCCCATCGACTCAGAGTATTTTGAACACTGTGGATTCCTATTTGAAATCTCTGTGTTGATCTTGTGAATTGTGTTTGCACGCCTAGCAGTGCTCACAATGTGTCTTATTCCATCCATCTCCCCCTTCCACAGCACCCTTGAAAGGATCTCCAGGCACCCCAGGGTGCCACAGTACACTGCTTGAGAATCACTAGTCTATCGACCGGGTTGATTGGACACCACTTCTTTGCACCCACTGGGGCCCGACACATGGACACCCAGAAGAGGGAGCTAGCCATGTACCTAGAGCACTGTTGGCTTTCAAGATCTCTGGGATTTAAGGCAGGTCTTAAGCCGGTAGGCCTGCTGGATCTATCCACGGGCCTGGGCTGCACTGTTGCCCATCGTTGTTCCCCTGAAGCAGCACGTTATATCTAGCAACCATGGCAGGGGCTTTGGAAATACTACTGGGCCCCATTCTTCTCAGATTTTATCTAAGACCGATTTTTTTCTTTTTCCTCCTCTTTTATCAAACTTCCCCAAGACTGTCCTTTCACTGGGTAGTTCATGTGTCCCATCCCTCCCATGAGGCTAGTTGGGTACCAGGTTGGACTATACCAGGGACTGGACATGATTTAGGTCCCACTAGTGTTTTCTAGGCCTTTTTGCTTGGGGAAAAAATTCCCTGGCCATGCCCCAAGCATCCCCCACTTTCCCGTTTGCTTTTTACCTAGGAGCTTCCTTAAAGGCACTATCTGCCATGGCCCAGAGTGGATAAGGAGAGCAGATCCTGCCATGCTGGCCAGAGGTGGGAAGAGCTGACTCCAAAGCAAGACAAGAAACTCCTTTATTTCCAAGGGCCAAAAAGCACTGCCTCCATTGCACTCCTAGCCCCTGGGACCTCAAGATAAAGCCAAATGTGGTTAAACCCTTGGCTTGGCACTTCATCCCAAGAGCATCCACTTGAATTCCCTTGAGGAGGCAAATCTTACCTCCAAATCCTGCATCCCAGTTCCTGTTGGGGTCCACACCTCTGCAGGAAGATCCAGCATTGATGGATCGGGTCTTCCGCCACATGCGGTTCTGGAAGCATAAAGTGGTCTTAGTGGAGTCCTTTGTCAGTGGGCCCCCCCAGTCCTCATCTCTACCAGTCTTTTGTGCTACTTTCCCCCATGGCTAACAGCAGCTCCTTCCAGGGCTAGTTGATTGTGCAGTACCGGTAGGGCAGAAAGGTTCAAAGCCTGTTGTCTAGACATAGAGGGGCCTCATTCTGCTCTTATTTATGCAGGAGTATAATATAAAGCCGAGAGAGAAGAGCAGTGTCGAGGATAAAACAGTGGACCAGAACGCAAGAGATGTGGGCTCTGTTTCCGGCTCTACCACTGATCAGCTGGGAAAAGCTGGGTAAGTTGTTTCCCCTCCATTTCCCCGCTGCCCGCAACCATCCGTGTGTTGCCTGTCTTGTCTTTCTGCAAACTCTTTGGGCTATATGTTGCCTCTCTGTGTCCAAATAGCACCCAGCCCCCTGGGACCCTGATCTTAGTTGGCATTTCCAAATGTCCATACTCCCAATATCAAATAGCGCCAATGAGGAAAACAAGGATATCCGCACAACCAGGGTATGTCAAGACCTTACCCGCTTTCAGGTGCATTTGCCATGTTAGCCCAGTTCACAAGCTCCTGGCAATTACAGATCGATTTCCTGACCCAGCTAGTTCCCATTACATCTATTTTGGTGCCACGCAGCAAGTTCTTCCATGTCAAGAATAAGACGAGCTCTCGAGCTTCTGCTAGATTTCATGCTGCCTCCCCCCTGCTGCGATCATGGCCAACCGCATAAAGTACCCCTTCTTCCATAGGAATAAGGTGGTGGAGGATCGGGAGCCTTGACCATTTGTAGACGTGCTTACTGTTTTCTAAACCGTGTTAAATGATTCACATCACACCGTTCCAACCAAATTCCCATTCAGATTAAGGGTTAATAGACTATCATTGACCATCACAACAGGGGATGCTGGCTGTACATAGGCAATACATTTGCAAGCCCCTTAACAGACTCCATTTGCATCCTCTGTGTGTGAGTTTATGTGTAATTAGGAGGTGATAATAAGCCTATTTAAGCACTGCTACATAGTTATCTAAAGTGCTGCTCCAGAAGCCATAATGGGTGCCATTGACCCAATAATGGTGAGGTGTTGTTGGCACTTTTGACTTTATAAAGGTGTTACTTTGTGCCTGATAGGCTCTGTTGTGTTGCAAAAACCCAACTGAGTTTCCCTTGCAGGGATTGATATTTGCAATGCTTATCTGAGTTCCTAAGGACTGTTTTTCCTAAAGCAACGCTGTATATACATGTTAATTAATACAGTTTAAATGGCCTAATTTGGACTGCCCTTGTCTGCGTTAACTTTAATCCTTATTCAATGAGGATTAGTTCATTCGCACTGGAGCCAATTTTAATTCGGACAGTAAATGTCCACATATACGTAGTAACAGCAGTAGTCCAGATTAGACCTAGAACAAAATGATATCAATAAACGGCCCTTGAGAGCACTCAGAGAGTTGCAGGAAACCCTCTTCTTACTCCCCATCCACTTCCCACCCATGAATTTGCTTCCTCAAAGTCCCAAATTAGAGATCTTGACATTATCATAATACCCAGCAAAGCCTGGGGGGAGGGGTGGGGGGGGAATACCTGGGTGTGGGTGAAAACGAAGCCATCAGGGTTGGTGATGATTTCCAGGAAGATGTCCATTTTATCCAGAATGGCGGTCAGAGATTCATCTTTGCCATAATCACTGATGATCTAAACAAGGCCAAGACACCCTCAGGCATAAGTGCGTTAATGATGTGAGTGCTGTGCCTCGCTGCACACGCAGAGCCAAGCCCTCGGCTGGAGTAACTCGGCCTCGTTCCACTGATTATGTCTTTTATAGCAGCTGAGGCCCATTATCCCTTGATGACTGCAACCCTTGAAGCCATGAAGTTTGTCATGGCTGTTTCATTAGAGCAAGGTGCTTATGGTAGCCCCTTATGCCAGCCCTCCAGTCCTGCCTCTTCAGGGCCAAATCTTATTCAGTTGACCTCACCAACCCTTAACTGGGTGAGTGCGTTACTCCCCATCAAGCCAAAGGCATCCCAGCCTTGCAAGCAGGACCCTCTTTCTTCATTTCTAGGGATGAAGGGATGGTACCTTCTTTGCAAACCAGACTCCGGTGGCCTGAGTGACCCATTCCCGAGAGTGGATGCCGGTGTCAATCCAAATCGCTGGGCGGTTGGGTCCCCCCGTGCTGAACTATGTGGGAAAGGACAAATGCACAGGAGTTAGTTTCTGCTCCTCCGTCGTTTCCTGGCCCAGAGCTGAATGCTGCTGGGCTCTCTTGTTGCAGTACCTAGACAACCCCAGCCATTTCCATGCCTCAGAGATGTCCCTTCCCCACCCCACTTTTTTTTTAAATGCCACTGTGTCAAGGAACTCACTTCATATGCTGTATTTTTCACACATAACATGCATCTTTCCCCTCCAAAATCAGCTACCCCAAATTAGGATGTGCATATTAAGCAGGGAAGTTGATTTTCTGCCCAGAATAGAAGTTTCTTCCTTTGATTTCTGCTTCGCAGTACAACAGCTGTTGCATTGTTATTCAAACACCTGAAGGAGTCAGTTGACTTAATGGCTTATTGCTCTTCACTCCAGAGGCATTAATGATCAGCAATCCTTTTTTAATGGTCTTGATGTTCCACTAATCAAACTAACCTAGCTTAGGGCAATTTTGCTGTCTGCTAGCAGCTCCTGGTTTATCTCCTTCTATTTCACAGCCTTGGAGACTCTTTAGCATTTTTCAAAATCATAGATCCACCCGTGGAGACCAGTCTCCAGCAACAGCTAGGGTGTCAGGAAGCATGAGTGATCTCTGTCCTTACTCCAGCCCTACCTCTGAAAAACCCTTTTTTCCCCTTCATTCTGCCTTTCCGAAACAAGCTGCACATAATATTCAGTAGCATGTTGCATCTGAGAAAATACAGAAGATCCATTTTCCCTTATATAGGCCCCATCAACCATAATGACTAGACCTTATGGTGCTTTACAGATACGTTGCTTAGCTCTTCACTCACTGCTGAAAAACACCTGCCTCTTGATTGGAATAAGACAACACTACTGGATTGTAGGCATTAATGGAAATGAATGTGGTGGGGGATTTGGATGGACCCCAGTTAGGTTTTGGTCCTGGATCAGATTTGACAAGCCTACTTTTGCAAAATTATCTTGTGTGATCTTTCATGATCGCAGGTAGTCAGGAACAGAGCTGTGCAAATGCCGCATGTCCCAGTTTGCTGGTTGCACCACAAAAATCAGGGGGAGTGAGTTGTTTCTGAGGCAAGCCAAAATGAAATTCTTTAAAAGAAATCAATCAATCAAGAAATAACCTTGTTTTGACTCAGGTGAAATGTTTGCTCTAAACTGAAATGAAATGTTTTCTTTTGGTTTTGGTATCCAGGTTGTACCTGTATTGGTCTGGAGGCAAAAGGAATCGCAACTCGTGGTCGAGGTGATATCTTGTATTAGACCAACTAGATTTTTGCAAAAAACTTTCTTTAATGAAAACATCTAGTTGGCCTAATAAAAGATATCACCTCTCCCACAAGTTCTGATTCCTTTCTTTTGTTTATCGCTTTTAAAAAAATTGTAATAGAATAGAAGTGCCTTTCAAAATGCAATGCCATGTTGCAGCAAATGCTGCAGTGTTTTTGTTTTTTAACAAGTTAAAATAAAATTTGGACACGTTCAGAACTTTTTCCTGACATTTTTAACGGAACAGTTTGCCAACATGGATGTGAAGTTGTGTCGTGCTTTGGTTGACCTGAATCTGAATTTTACATCATTTTTGCCTGGAATTTTTTTTTTTTTTGCCTGGCAATCATTTTTGCCTGGAAAATTTCACCACTCCTCATCTGAACTTTAGCTTTTTTCTCCTTAGTTTTTTTTTCCCAAAACACGGCCTTTCCAGCAGCCCTCTGCCCTCTAACCTCTGGCTGGGGCATCGGCTTAGCACCGAGTCAGCTGGAATGACCAAGTCGTACAGGTGACGGGAAAACTGGTGTTGAAAGGGGCTTTTTCAACAACAGTATAAGGCTTTGTCAACCAGAAGGACATTTTCAAAAACAAACTTGTTTTGTCCAAATATTTTTGTTTTAACAAAAACTATAAAAATTCAAAAGAAAATGTTTCCTTCGGTCTACATTTTTTCAAAGGAAAGTATCACTTTCTCACCAGCTGGCTGGGGAACAACACCGCTCCTCCACCCGGGTATGGACTCATTCCCATACAGCATAGTAGACGGGTCCATCATGAAGTACACTCTGTCCCCCACAACTTGACAGAGAGCATTGAGAATAATTGCAATATTTGGTGGTAAAGAACAGCTGGGAAGAGGCAGAAACCAAGTGGGGTAAATGTGCTTTGCAGGGGTATTTGGGAAGCAGATGTTGCCTGTTAACCAGCCCTGTCCAGTGGTTATCAAAGTTCAGTGCTGTCTTCTCAATACCTTTATGAAGGAGTCTGCCTTCCAGCTGCATCGTCCCCCTTACACCTCCTGTCCCCCATTTTGATTCCTGGTTCATTTAATGTTAAAAACCTGGCATTGATAGCAACATATCTATCCAGGCAGCAGTGCTAGAGTCAACTGACTTCATGGCTCATGATAATCTACCTGATTCCTTCTCAACTTTTCAGTCCATGAGTGTGAACAGCCCCCTCTCCTTTTTAATGGTCTTGATTTTCTGCTAATCAAGCTAGCCTTTCTTCTGCAAGTCTGCTATCTGTTAGCTGCCCTTGGTAATGTAACTTCTACTTCACAGCCCTGAAGACAGTTTTTAACTCTAGCTAGAAACATGAACTCAGGTGTGGAAATAACTTGTTAGTGAAGCATTGGTGGCACTGACAAGGTGCTCCAGAAGGCTAGATTTTGTTTTATGAATCTGAAAAAGAGATGTCCATTTAATTCTAAAGGCTGCAGGACTAATGAAACAGCATCTTTTGATTATTTCTTGTCTAGTTGGGGTTTTTTTATGCATAATATATGGTATAGCAAATGGATGCACATTCCAATAAAATTATATTTTCTTTTGCCTCAATCTTAAACTAAATAATACTGCCCCAGGCCCTTAGCATATAAGCAAATATTCTAGTTTCTCTGTAAATTGATAAAAATGTGTTGTGTTATGTGATGGCACCCCTTGCCATCTCCACCGCACCCCTTGTCAAAATCCTAGATCCACCCATGCTGCCTTCTCTTCATGCCCAAGGTGTCAGCAGGGTTATGCTGAAGATGGAGACATGCACATTGACCCTGTGTGCTCACACCTTGCACCTGAGTGATGGTCAGGAATTACTGTATGGAGGGTAATGGAGCCTCCTGGTGCAAATCAGTGAGATCCAAATCCATCCCCAAGTGCATCTCTTGTGGCTTTACCTTCAAGACATTGAGTGGGAGGCCCTCCGTTGAGTAACCAATCTCTATTTTGCTGACCAGGTTTGGCCTCTCCGCTACCAGCAAGTCCATGAAGTCGTAGATCTGGTGCATAAAGAGAACAGCGAGATTAGGGCTAATGCACAGAGTGGGAGGAGGCTGGGACAAACCTGTGAAGTTCCTGAGCAGCCTCTTCTTCAGGTAACCTCTGGGTTTATTACCTACCAGGCAAGCTCACCACTTTCAACCCAGTGCTCTCTGGTCCCTGATGTGCTACTTATCTGGGGAGCTGTGGAGGGAATATCTGTTCCTTTCCTTCCTGTTCCTGCACTTCAACTACGAGCCGTGTGCCATGCCTCTGAGGGGTCCTTTACAACCAAATTACGTGATGGAGCCTTGAATGGAAACCTTCACACTTCTGTAGCTCAGCTGCTGTGCTATAACCAATCCCTGTAACCTCCAAAACATGCAATGGGCCCAGGAGATATTTCTTCTGTAGAGATCAGTGGTTCTCAACCTTTTTAGACTCAAGGCACCCCTCGGTAGACTCAGGACACTCCTTAGAAAGTGCCAGCTCTTCATTTTTACTCCATTTTTTATTATAGAAAAACAACAGATCAATTCTTCTATTGCAGAGAACTCAGAATGACTGGCTGTAGTCTGAATGTTTTTAACGCTCTGGCTTCCTATTTGAAATCTCTGGGTTAATCTTGCGAGTCAAATTTGCACACCTAAAAGCGCTAACATAGTATGGTACCCCACAGTACCCTTGCTAGGATCTCAAGGCACCCCATGGTGCCACAGCGCCATAGTTGAGAATCGCTGGCATAAAACTTGCCACGAGTTATGGGTAAGGAACCAAAGGATGGATTGAATCCCCTGTTAAAAATTGAGGTCTCTCCTCAGTGTCCCAGTATCACCATAGAGCAGAGAGCCATTCCAAGGGACATCTTTCCTATAACATGAAGTATTTACCCCATAGCTTGGATGTGCCTGGAGGTCCTGAGCACAGAGGGCCTGTTGACTAACTCCATGGTGAAGTCTAATTTCATTATCTCAACTCATCCTACCAAGACAGCCTTCCTGGGTTGTATGTCCCTGGGGGAGCGTGGCCGGCTGTTACCTCGTTCAGGGTGTGGTAAGTGGCATAGTTAAAAGTCTCCACGGAAAGGGCTCGGGAACGTTGACGAACCATCTGGGCCTTCTCATCATCCACCAGCCGCTGGAAGGGACAACGGGAGGGACATCAGTTAGGAAGGACCAGCCATACAAGGACAAAGGAGAACATGTCCTTCATATTTGGGATCAGTAAGGAGTTTGACCCCACGGTTAGATCAGCATGGACTGTGGGTGTTGTTGCCTTCCTCTATAGTGGGGGCCATGGTCTTTCTTGGATCTCTTGAGCATGTTTCAACAAATTTCTTCCTGTTCTTGCAGGGGCAGGATGTTGGCAGAGCCCTCAGCCTCCTGCTTTTACCTGGGGCAAGGTTAAGGGAGTTTGTGAGGTTTGGGGCATTGTGCCCGGGACCCGTGTGTGAGGGTTGTTCCTGACATTTTTGAAGGACAAGATAGACCAGGGGTCAGCAACTACAGTCTGCATGCTGGATCCTGCCTTGTGCGGCGGCTTGGCCTAGAAGTGGTCTTCTGAGGTCCCTTCCAGCCCTGTTTTCTATGACTCTACAAACTTGCATTCATTATTGCCCCTCATAAATGGCTGAGCTTTTACTATTAATTAACATTATTGGTCCAGATCCTTGCTTGGTTCTTTTCCAAGAAATCTTTGCTCTCAGAGTCTGATCAGCTCTTCCTGTGAGCAGAGACTCAGTGGCATTAGCTTTTCATTTTGCCGGCAAAACTTTAGTTAGGCTTTGCTGAATTTGGCTCTTGAGAAGACTAACTTGCTATGCAATCTAGCTTTTTGATTCACTGTCTGGGCCTCAAAGCTATGGGTCAAATTCTGCTCTCGGTTACACACTTGTGCACCCCTTCTCTGTAGCAGCAACATGTGAGAAGACAGACCATGAATGCCTCCTCCAGCCCGCTGCCACTGCCCAGGTGTGACTGAGAGTCCAGCAATGAAATAAATACCCCAAAGGTCCACAAGAAATGTCATCAGTCTCTGTGATACCAGGATCCACCCCGCTCTTGGGACCATCTTTGCAGCTCTGGCACTGACCTGTAGGTCCTTTATCAGGATGAAATACTGGATGTTGTTTTGTTCCAAGAAGACTTTGACGGCTTGGAGGCTGGTAAAAGGGACTCGTACATCCACAGGTCTTTCCGGGTGTGATGGGCTTGCCCAGAAATCCAGCTAAGGAAGGGAAAAACAAGACAGCCACCCCCAGCAGGGTTAGAAAATCCTGAGCACAACCGCCAGTACAGGTTGGGGAGAGAGGTTCGAGGCACTTCAGCTGCACCATCACATATAGTATCAGGGCACGTTACCCCTCCATATGGTTTGACAAGGGTCTGGGGGTGAAGGAAGTTACTTACTGATGGATGGTGACTGAGCCCTTTGAGAGAAGTGTGGACTGTGACCAGTGCTGTGTGATCTGCAGGTCTTTAGTTCAGGTTTGATCAGAAGGAGGAGCCAACCCCTATTTTGGATTCCAGTTTCTCTTTCTAAAGGACCAACTCTGACTTTGAAAGCCTCCAGACTCTAGGCATGGCTGGTGTGTGGGCCTGGGTCAACCCCCACCTCTAGCCTAAAGGTACATCCGCTGCTTGTGCCCTGAGTTTTACCCATAGACTCAAGGCAAAACTCAAACTATGGGCATGCCTACATGTCCATTAATACACTTTTCCTAATACACATTAAATTAAGTACCTCCAATATGAGGTAATAAATAAATGCACGTTAGGCTGCACTCATGCAAAGTAGGACAAGTGCATGCTTTTTAGGTGATGCTAAATGCCCAGTAGCCTATTTTACTGTGCATTAGCATATTAGCATGGTTTTTTATATGCTACTTTAACGCGTAGTAGAATAGGCTACTGCGCATTAAAGTGCACGTATATACGCACCTATAGTGGATACATTTTCCATTTGCTTTCAGACCATACACAGCTTCTAAAGCTCTTTCAGAGGTTCATGAGTCTTATCCAACTTTTCACTGAACCTATGGACCTGAGGCACACTCATAGTCTAAAATGAAGTGTCCAGGAATTGTGGGAAGGCACTGGAGGACTATGGCAACGTGAGGCTAGCTCTCTATGCTGTCTTTGCATCGTCACTGTATCATGAGTGGCTCAGAGCCCACCTTCAACTGGTAAATTTGTTATAGCCCTGCTGTGCTCCCTTTCAAGCTGCAGAGAAGCCTTGGCAGAAGGATGCAGTGCGAGATGCCAGGGGGCTTGGGCTCAAATACGCAGGAGAAGACAGGATAGTCTGTCGCAGTCAGTGGTGTGACATGGATCGGAGGGGGAATAGACTCAGGCCTGGGCTACATGAGAAAACTGCTAACCTTGGGGCATGTTGTGCCTTTAAGACTTCGGTACCTAAATGAGTGGCACAGGTGCCCCTGGGTTTTTGCAGATGGGCTGTGCCATGTTGTCCGTCTAGTGGTTTTGTTGTACCATGTAGTGATTTGGGGGGACCACCACTGAGGATGTTTTCCAAGCACCCGCATGTCTGTGGAGCAGCTGGTATCAGTTTGCTACGCATGATGCTGGATAAATTGGCTGGCGACGTCATTGACGGCTTCTCTCAAGTGATGTCTCATGACTTGCGTGCTTTGCCTGGCAACGTTCGACTTCTAGGAGTCAATAGCAAGGGGTCGGCGATTGCCACCCTTCAGCGAACCTCCAGGTGGGCATTGCGGGGCGTTCCTCACTGCATCTCCCACCCCAGTGAGGAAGCAGGAGGGGTGTGGAGAGGCCAGGGGCTACATGGGAGGGGACGAGATCAGCCTGCCAGGGTGCCAGCTTGGAGATCCTGCCCATGGAAACCAGCCAGGTCATTTCCCATGGTGCAGTTGATGCCGTGGAGGTGGCTAATCTGGAGATATTTCCCAGTGCTAAATTTATTGTACGTATCCACCGAGGCCTTTCCCCATCCCTGCCTGCTCGTTACCTGTAGGTGGTCCATCGTCTCCAGCTCCCTCATCTTCTCGACCTGTGCCTCATTGGCCATGGAGATGCGGAGCACCTGGTGTCTGCAGAGAGGGAGAGACATTATGGAGGACACGCCTGCCGTGGGGAGGCAAGATGGCAGGGGGGAAAGGAAGGGTGCACAGCACTTGGGGGCAGAGCTGGAGCCGAGCTGTTTTTAGTCAGTCTCCCCATTTTCTGTCTGAAAAATCAGGAGAAAAATGTTGCTCAACTCAAACTGAAGCAGATATTTACAGATGGTTTTGATCAAAAAGGGCACCCTCCTTCCTTCCCAACTTTTATTTCAAGGCCCTTCTCATCCCTGGGGCCCAGCCTCTGGACTGGGCTGTCCACTCATCGTCCGGATGCAGACAGAGAAGACGATCCAATCCCTGCCTCATTGCATTACTCCCCAAACCAAAGCTTCGGTTACACTTTCAGGTGCCTTTTTTCAATTTAAAAAAAAATATATTTTTCTCTTAACATTTTTGCTCGTTTTTTTCAGCTGAAAATGCTGCACCCAAATACAAAGTCCCAAAGGTCCCATTTGGGAAACTTCGCAGTGAAACACATGGGCATTTCCCAGAGGAGAACCATCCATTTGGGAAACACCAAAGCTATTTTTATGTCCTTTTTTTTTTCTCCTGCTG
>NW_005842533.1:150959-152574 GCF_000455745.1 Alligator sinensis
GGTTTGACCTGATTTTGCCAATTAGTTTCCATCTCCCCAAACCTCCAGTTGTGGTGAACTTGCTGTTGATTGAAATCATTTTGCTTGCTCCTAGTCATGGCACCCACCCGGCTGAGATGCGACCGGGCATCTCTGTGAGGTCTAGCAGTAGGGCGAACTCTCAGCTCCCAGATCCAAGGGCTGCTTGGAGAGATGTTGCATCTCTTGACACATGTAGGCAGGTGCCATTTTCTCCCTTGCATGTGGGGAAGGTGAAGCATAGAGATGAAAGGAAGTGCTCTGTGTCTCGCTAACTGAATCGCTTGCTAGGTCTCTTGCTTCTCAGCCCTGAGACCTGTGGACCGGGCTGTCCATTAATCAATCTGGTACGGATAGAGAAGACAATCCCGTCCTTGCCTCGGGGAGGAACAAGTCCTGGCAGTCAGACCTCACTGGCAATAAGACCACAGGCATTGGAGAGACATCAGCCGGGGGTTGTTGCCCAGCATCTACTCAAGATATACAAAGGTTGGTGCTGTTTTCTCCTTTGCACAGGCAAGGGTTACCTACTCACACAGCAAGGTGCGACCCAGGATGCCCAGACCTAGCATAGCTCATTGTGAAAAAGGTTTTAGAAGGGATGTGAAACCTCCACTGAAGGATGGTGCCCATGTCTAACCGACTGAGATTATGGGGGAGATTTCAAGGAGGAGGTGGGTACATCGAGTACCCCAAATTTTCTTAGTAAAGCATTCAAACGGGTTACTCAGAGAAGTTGTGGAGTCTCCATCCTTGGAGGTTTTGAAGACCCGGCTAGACAAAGCCTTGGCTGGGATGAGATACTTGGGGCTGGTCCTGCTTGGAGCAGGGGGTCGGACTAGATGTGACCTGAGGTCCCTTCCCACCCTCATTTTCTATGACTCTATGAAGCTCCCAGCTCTAGTGGAGAGATGGACTTCAGCACTGCTCTTCTTTGGTTTCTCTGAAGGAAGAGCCCTGCTTTGGTTACCCACCTGGAGAAGAAAGGTTTGAGGAGTGTTATCTGACTTTAGGTAGCATTAAACCCAGGGTGCTGGCTGTGCTCAGTGCTCGCAGGAGCCTGGCCTGAGGAGGGTGTGTGGATCTGACTGCACTGAAGGCAGGGAGCAAGGGCAGAAGCATAGGACCAGCCAAGCTCGGTGAGGGCAGCAGGAGAAGCCCTGGCTTCAGCCTGTGGATGGTCCATCCAGACCAGAGGTCAGCAACGTTTGTGGCCCAAGTGCCCAAAACCCCGCAACCTCAGCGTGGAAGATGTTGGCGTGCCAGGGGCAGACAGCGGGGAGTCACGAGGGGCCCGATCCTTGTTGAGGTAGCATGGCCCAGGCCCCTTCCCCACTGTCCGCCCCAAGGTGCACGTGCACCTGCTGCCAGAAACGAGCCAGGCTGGGGCTCCAGACCCTGATGCAACCACTTGCAGCCTTGTGGCTGCCGGCTGCAAGTAGCCCAGGCTCTTTGAGCAACCTGGGCAGGGGTCTGCCAAGCAAAACGGCTCTACGCGTGGAAATCCCCTGGAGAATCCCTCCTTGCAGAGCTCCCCAGGGCAGCTGCAGCAACGGAAGGAGCTCTTTGCAAGAGCTGCCCCCATAATTCAGTCCAC